>NC_057798.1:701801316-702101316 GCF_018294505.1 Triticum aestivum | reverse complement strand
CGGGCAGGAGGACCATGGGTTGAACTTTGGGGCGACTGGCTCTAGCGCATAGACGTCCTTGAGAGCATGCTTCCGCTCCCTTTTGGGGATGTGGGTTGCGTATATCATATTCACCGTCCGAACTTGCGGGGGAAATCCCTTCTGTCCTTTGTTGTTCGGCGGCCGGGGCCCCTCCTCGTAATCACTATATAGCCCCTTGTCTCTGGTCTCGGCACTTAACTTGCTTGCCTGCTTGAACACCCAACAATCCCTGTTGGTGTGATTGGCTGGTTGTTCGGGTGTGCCGTGTATCTGGCACGAGCGATCGAGTATCCGGTCTAAGCTGGATGGGCCCTGAGGGTTTCTTTTGAATGGCTTCTTCCGCTGACCCGGTTTAGAGCCTCTGAATCCGGCATTGACTGCCGTATCTTCAGTATTATCACTGTTAATGCGGCGTTTATGCTTGTTGCGACGTGACCTGCCGTTGTTATCCTTGGTATCCGAATTGCCGGGGCTCTTGGTTATGTTGTTGCTACGAGCTAGCCAGCTGTCTTCTCCCGCGCAGAAGCGGGTCATGAGTGTCGTGAGGGCTGCCATAGACTTCGGCTTTTCCTGTCCTAGGTGCCGGGCAAGCCATTCGTCTCGGATGTTGTGCCTGAAGGCTGCGAGGGCCTCGGCGTCTGGCCAATCGACTATTTGATTTTTCTTGGTCAGGAACCGTGTCCAGAATTGTCTGGCCGATTCCTCTGGCTGCTGGATTATGTGGCTTAGGTCATCGGCGTCTGGTGGTCGCACATAGGTGCCCTGGAAGTTGTCAAGGAATGCGGATTCCAGGTCCTCCCAACAACTAATTGACTCTGCTGGCAGACTATTAAGCCAATGTCGAGCTGGTCCTTTAAGCTTGAGCGGGAGGTATTTGATGGCGTGTAGATCATCACCACGGGCCATGTGGATATGAAGGAGGTAATCCTCGATCCATACTGCAGGATCTGTTGTGCCATCGTATGATTCGATGTTTACGGGTTTGAAGCCCTCGGGGATTTGATGATCCATTACTTCGTCTGTGAAGCATAGTGGGTGTGCGGCGCCCCTGTACTGGGCTATATCGCGACGCAGCTCGGACGAGCTTGGTCTGTTGTATTCGGCCGGGCCATACTTATTATGTCCGGCGTGACGGCTAGCGTCACGTGAAGCGGGGCGCCCATGCGATCCGTAGATCGATCTTGTTTGCCTTGCCTTATTCCCCAAGATGTCTCGCAAGTCTGTTGCGTCTCCCCATACTCTGGTATGTTTTGAGCGGTGTCGGGGTGCGGCTTGGGTTGAGGGCCTGAAGGCCTCTCTATCGCGGCCACGGGGTGGCCGATCGGGCGCATCGTACGCTGGTGATGTAGGTTTAGTTGCTTCCTCCTCAAGTTGGGGTAGCAGCCTGCGCTTCGGGTAGCTCTTGGATGGGCGTTCTAGTTTATACTCTTCGGCTGCCAGGACTTCGGTCCATTTGTTGGCTAGCAAGTCTTGGTCAGTTCTAAGCTGCTGCTGTTTCTTCTTGAGGCTACTTGCCGTGGCTACGAGTCTGTGTTTGAAACGCTCTTGGTCGACGGGATCCTCTGGCACGACGAATTCATCGTCGTCGAGGCTTGCCTCTTCTTCGGAGGGAGGCATGTAATTGTCGTCCTCATCCTCTTTGTCGGGCGCTCTCTCGTGAGGGCTGGCTCCTTCGTCCTCCTGCACTGAATCCTGCTGGAGGGGGTTGTTTTCGGCACTGTCCGGTGTATTGTTATCTTCGGTGCCGGAATCGCCGTTTTTGCTTTGGCGGGACTTAGAGCGGCGCCGCTGACGTCGGCGCTTGGGTTGCTTCTTGGAGGGGTCATCCTCCGTTTTCTCCTCGCCATCCCCCGCTTTAGGGGTGTCCACCATGTATATGTCATATGACGAGGTGGCTTTCCAGTTCCCTATAGGCACTGGTTCTTGATCGTCTCCTTCATCGGTGTCCATGCCGTCGATGTCTTCGGAGTCGAAGTCGAGCATGACGCTTAAATCGTCGACAATGGCTATGAAGTGGGTGGTGGGTGGGCTACAAATTTCTTTGTCATCCGCATCGCAACCGTGTTGGCCGTAGTCCGGCCAGGGCTCTCCTGACAAAGAGAGAGACTTTAACGAATTCAGGATGTTGCCAAAAAGTGAGTGCTGAAAGACATCCACGGCGGTGAACTCCCTGACTGGAGCCCAATCGGGCTTAACCGGGGGAGGTGCGAGATTTACGGAGTCCGGATCGGAGTCCGGCACCTTGGAGTCACGGGCCTTGCGAGGGACTAGGCTGGTATCCGGCTCTATCGCCCTAGAGATTGCAGTTTCTGGGGTGGCGTCTAACCGTCCGTCCTCGACTGGCATAGTGGGCTCCGAGCTAATGGTCAGAGCGGACACCCGAGAGACGCTCTGGGCGTTGTCCGATGGCAGAGCTAAATCGTGCCCATCATGACAGTACGGCACGCCCGGTTGTGGCTCGAATCCGTCGAAGATCAAGTCCCCGCGGATGTCGGTCGTGTAGTTTAAGCTTCCAAACCTGACCTGATGGCCAGGGGCGTAGCTTTCGATCTGCTCTAGATGGCCAAATGAGTCGGCCCGCAGTGCGAAGCCGCCAAATACGAAGATCTGTCCGGGGAGAAAAGTCTCATCCCGGACCGCATCGCGATTGACGAGCGAAGAAGCCATCGGGCCTACAAGGCGACGACACAGAGGAACTCTCAATGAAAGCACCAATGTCGGTGTCAAAACTGGCGGAACTCGGGTAGGGGGTCCCGAACTGTGCGTCTAGGTGGATGGTAACAGGAGACAAGGGACACGATGTTTTTACCCAGGTTCGGGCCCTCTCGATGGAGGTAAAACCCTACTCCTGCTTGATTAATATTGATGATATGGGTAGTACAAGAGTAGATCTACCACGAGATCGGAGTGGCTAAACCCTAGAATCTAGCCTATGGTATGATTGTTGTTCGTCCTACGGACTAAAACTCTCCGGTTTATATAGACACTGGAGAGGGCTAGGGTTACATAGAGTCAGTTACAATGGGAGGAGATCTTCATATCGTATCGCCAAGCTTGCCTTCCACGCCAAGGAAAGTCCCATCCGGACACGGGACGGAGTCTTCAATCTTGTATCTTCATAGTCCGGGAGTCCGGCCAAAGGTCTTAGTCCGGCCATCCGGACACCCCCTAATCCAGGACTCCCTCAGTAGCCCCTCAACCAGGCTTCAATGACGACGAGTCCGGCGCGCAAGTTGTCTTCGGCATTGCAAGGCGGGTTCCTCCTCCGAATATTTCATAGAAGATGTTGAACACCAGGATAGTGTCCGGCTCTGCAAAACAAGTTCCACATTCCTTCGTAGAGAGAATAATATTTGTATCAATCGGATCTGCTGACGTATTCCGTGGCGTGACATCATGCCACAGCCAGGCTCTTTATTCATTTTATTGTTCCACCTCAGTGCGTTTAGCGAGGCGGTTTCATTGGCACGTCTTGTCAAAGCAGAGATCGTGTCCCCTTATTCCGGGATTCTCATCAATACGGGTGTGGGTAACAAAACCGCGCCATTAACCGCGGCGCTTGGAAGATAAGCGAGTTTTATTAGGCCGGTGGGGGGCTCGTATTTTTGGCCGCCCATATAAGGGGATAAGGATCCGCCCTTTCCATTCACGCCCTCTTCCTCCTCTGCTTATCCGTCCCTACGTGCTCGAGCTCTAGCGCCCAAGCCCGCACTTCCCACCTCAACCTTCTCCAACCATGTCTGGAGCGGGAGGTAGATGGATGGCCTCCTCCATCACGGAGGGGCAAATCAAAAACCTGAGGAAGGCCGGATACTTGTCTAACGACATCGCGCACCGGCTCCCAGATGCGGGGCAACTCATCCCCACCCCCAGGCCCCATGAGAGAGTTGTTTTTCTTCCCCATTTCCTCCGCGGGCTGGGTTTCCCTCTTCACCCGTTCGTCCGGGGGCTCATGTTCTACTACGGCCTGGACTTCAACGATCTGGCCCCGAACTTCATCCACAATATCTTGGCGTTTATCATCATGTGCGAGGCCTTCTTCCGCATCCAGCCCCACTTCGGCCTATGGCTGAAGATCTTCAGCGTCAAGTCGAAGGTCGTGCAAGGCTGACAGGCAGAGTGCGGAGGCGCCATGGTGGGCAAGATAGCCAACGTCACCTGGCTCGAGGGTGCCTTCATGGAAACTATCAAAGGGTGGCAGTCTGGGTGGTTTTATATCACCGAGCCGCGTGACCCTAAATGGGCAGCGGCCCCTGAATTTCGATCCGGCATTCCCACCCGGCTCACATCTTGGAAAGAGACGGGCCTGTCGTGGGGCAATCCGGAAGAGGTGACCGGACTCCAAACCTACGTCCGAGACCTGGTGACCAAGAAGGTCAAGCTTGTCAACGTGGTCCAGGTCATGCTCTTCCGCCAGATCCTCCCGTGTCAACGACGGGACTTCAATTTGTGGGAGTTTGACCCGGCCCGGCACCAGACTCTATCCAGGCTCTTCGAAACGAAGCACGAGGATGCCTGGAAGGTGCTTTTCAAGAGTTCCGAGGTCTCCCCTCCCGTCACCGAGGATCGCAAGTTCTGCGCCAAGCGTCAAGCCTCCGAAGTAAGCTTACCTTTAGTCCCTTACGGGATACCCGAATTTCATAGTGTGACTTTACGTGGGATCTAAACTCCCGTTCCTCTGACATGATTGGAAGAGGACATCCGGACAGTTTGATTGTCCGGCCCCTTTGCCCAAAGGCCTAGTAGACGCACACTTAGCGAAGCTACTGGTTCCGGCACCCCACGTGGTGCCGGAGAAGAAGGCCAAGGAGAAGGCCACGGGGACCCGAAAGAGTTCTCGGCGCCCGGTGTCGTCTGATTTGCCCGACGGCTCCAACACACCCTCTGCCTCCGACGATGAGGAGGAGGAGGAAGAAGAAGATGCCTCTCGCCCTCCAACGGGGGGAGGAAAGAAGAGAAAGGTCGCCCCAACTGGGGAAGCCGGAGGGTCCAAGAAGGGGAAGCCCCTACTGCCGGAGTACGCCCTCGATGCCGAAGATGGCGAGGAGGACTGGCCATCCAGGGTCAAGCCCCTGGCAAAATCGTAAGTGTCCGGCTACCCGAATGACTTATTGCACTCCTTTATTATTTGATAGCTCCTAACACCGAAGCTAATCATGCAGTCCGCCCAGAGCTCAGCTTGGTGATTCGTCGAGCGGATCTCTGAATTCGTCGGATGTGAATAGCGCTTCACTTCCGGCGGCCTCCTCCCCTCTCCCTACGGACGACGCTGAGGTGGAGTCCCATAGGGGACAAAACCAGGAGGAGATGGTCCTGGAAGCGCCACAAGGCGACCTTCCGGACTCTCAGCCCAAAGGGGGTAAAGCCCCGGAGGGATCTAAGTCCGGCCCTGGGCCGGACACTGCTCCGGAACCATCAGTGGTTCCAGAGCCCGACAGGCGGCGCCTTCATAAGAAGGGCAAGCCTGCGACGCCGGCGACTTCCGTCCACCCGGAGGCGCCGGAAAATTTGCTGGAGGCGCTTAACGGCGCCTCCATCGACGAAGAACACCGCACTGTTATGAGTGCCGTGATTCAGAAGATTCAGTCCGCAAAGAGCGGGCTGACGGAAGCCTCTACAAGCCTGTTAACGGGCTTTGAGGTATGTGTTCAAAAACATATATAAAAAATGTTACCACATAGACAGTAGCACCTGATGCTTAGTTCGGTGTTCAGAAAGAAAAGCCGAGCTGAGGGTCTCAAAAGATATACGCAGAAGTCTAATAGAAATATGTCAATATGGGAATACAGGCTGCGCTGCTGACCTCTGCCGCACTGACTGCGGAGGTCAATGCCTTGAAGGAAAGCCTCGAGAGGTCCGAGAGCGAGCTTGGCCGTGGCAAGAAGCAGCTCGAGGATAAAGAGGGTACATAGTACCTCCTGTAAATGTATATAGAAATACTTGGTTGCATAATAATAACAGGACCAACGTTAATGTTGCAGGAGCCATGACCGAGGTGGCGACCCTGAAAGAGGCGGTCTCGAAGGCCGAAAAGAGTGCAGCCTTGGAGCGCACCGAGCGAGAGAAGCAGGAGGCGCGGGTGGCGGAGGTGCGGCAAGAGCTCCAGGCTCTCGTGGAAAAACACGAGAGTTTGGAGCGTGACTCGAAGACTCGAGAGTCCGAGCTTGCCTTGGCTCTTGAGAGTACCAAGACTGCTAAGGCCGAAGCCCAGAAGGCCCTTCAGGAGATCGAGGCGATGAAGAAGATAGCGGCGGGTAAGGCATTCTTTATGCAAAGCAAAAATATAAAAGTTAATTATCTGCTACTTACCCGAATCCGGAGCTCTCCAGGAGCGTTCGCCGATCTGCCCGTAGTGTGTCTGATGCCGCCGCATACTACCGAGCCGAAGAGGGGAGCTCGACGGAAAAAGTGTTCTGGTCTCAGTATGCTGAGGCCGAACATCCGGTGCCCCTGAGCGACCAGCTGAAGCAGCTGGTCGAGCTCCACAAGGTGGCCGAACAGGCCATGAAGGGCCTCATAGCTCGGCTGTGGCCTGGAGAAGTCATGCCTGGGAGCTACTTCGGTCTGGTGCGGCGGCTGGTGGACGCGTGTCCGTGGATTGAGGTCGTCAAGCGCTCCGTTTGTATTGAAGGTGCCCGTCGGGCCCTTGCCCGTGCTAAGGTGCACTGGGGCAAGCTAGACGCGGAGAAGCTGTTGACGGACGCGCCACCGCCGGGCAAGGAGTATCGTACGCCCGAGATGTATTATAATGGCGTTCTGAAGGGTGCCCGCCGCATAGCGGATGAGTGCTCCAAAGATGTAATTTTTGAGTAAACTCGCATTTGTTATCCTGTACGCTGAAGCTTTGTTCATATGCGTTAAGCAACGCTTGTTAATTTAAAATATTACCTTCTGTGCGGCCGTTTATCAAATCTGAGAGATGCAAGTCGTCGGCTTCGACCCCCATGCCACGAGTGCTGGGGTGTTCGGGATAAACCTGAGCGCTCTTGTTCCCATTCTTGGGTCCATCTAGGGAGGCGTTCAGCACAACGAACCAGGCCGTCGGACTTATAATGCTTTATCACTCTCACTTAGCCATAGAATTCTATAATTTTAAATTTCGGCGAAGCCCCTAGTATTCGGAAGACCGAGTTCGGGGCGCTATCCACGCCTAGGCCGGATAAGTCCGGTTCCTCGCTCGAAGCGGCATAAGTCTTTAAGGACTCGAAGAAACCTCGCGAACAGCGACCGGTCTCTCGCACTATCATGACAGTCAGTTTTAGCTTTCTCTACTGAGGTGTTAACCCAGCTCAACTGGGGCACAATCGCAGTAGTTCTCCCAGCGCTACCTTAGCCAACAATGCGGAACGTAAGGTACCAAAACATGGGAGCCGGGCAAACCCAACTATTGACCAAAGACATGATTCGGAGCCGATGCATATAGTGCTATAAGTTCGGGGTGCCGCACTTGTTAGAGTGTTCGGTCTTCTCACACCATGTTATGGGGTGTTGTAAGCCCCTGGTGTATTATCCGTACCAAAGTGTACGGTTGCATAGTGTCATGACTGAACATATTTGCATATAAAAATAGATAAGTACAATAATAGGTAAGAGCTATATATTGTTCATTAAAAAAGGGCTGCTGCGAAAGCAGAACGATACAAAAAGTGCGGTAAGCAAGAGATGGGAGTATTTGACATATTCCCCTTCAGGGGCAAGCTGCAGGATTGTAAGAGAAACAGGTATTAAACTCGTTATAGAGACCACCTGGACTTTTGACGTGGCTTGCTTCCTCCCTGGCTATTGCATCGTTGGTTCGGCGAGAGTATTGCCGGACAGGCCTTCCGAATAGTTGGGTCCTGAAAGTGTGTGAAAAGGAAAACGGCGAAATAGGGAGCCCCTAGTGCGGTTGAGCCGCATTCTGGGCGTGCCGTTGTTGTGCCCCTCCCCTTATGCCCATGGTATCTCTAAGGCGTAATTATGTACGCGTGGTACCAGTATCGCCGTTTGGCGGGGGCTGGGGTTGGGGCCGCACTGCTATGCTTGCTCGGAACGTGCCAGCCGGATTTGTTGTAGGTTACTTCGGGCTCGCTTGACGTTGTCCGGACGTTTGGCGCCTGGATTGGAGAACTGCCTTGAGAGGCTACTCTGTACTTCCGCCGCCAGGGCCGCCGTGTGCTCCTCCGTTCGGAGAGAGCGTTCGGTGTTTCCATTTACCGTGATGACTCCGCGAGGTCCTGGCATCTTGAGCTTGAGATATGCGTAGTGCGGCACCGCATTGAATTTGGCAAATGCGGTTCGTCCGAGCAGGGCGTGATAGCCGCTGCGGAATGGGACTATGTCGAAGATTAACTCCTCGCTCCGGAAGTTATCCGGGGATCCGAAGACCACCTCGAGTGTGACCGAGCCTGTACAGCTGGCTTCTACCCCTGGTATGACACCTTTGAAGGTTGTCTTTGTGGGTTTAATCCTTGAAGGATCGATGCCCATTTTTCGCACTGTGTCCTGGTAAAGCAGGTTCAGGCTACAGCCGCCGTCCATTAGGACTTTGGTAAGGTGAAATCCGTCGATAATTGGGTCTAGGACCAGTGCGGCGAATCCGCCGTGACGGATGCTGGTGGGATGGTCCCGTCGATCGAAGGTGATCGGGCAGGAGGACCATGGGTTGAACTTTGGGGCGACTGGCTCCAGCGCATAGACGTCCTTGAGAGCACGCTTCCGCTCCCTTTGGGGATGTGGGTTGCGTCTATCATATTCACCGTCTGAACTTGCGGGGGAAATCCCTTCTGTCCTTTGTTGTTCGGCGGCCGGGACCCCTCCTCGTCATCGCTATGTAGCCCCTTGTCTCTGGTCTCGGCACTTAACTTGCCTGCCTGCTTGAACACCCAACAATCCCTGTTGGTGTGATTGGCTGGTTGTTCGGGTGTGCCGTGTATCTGGCACGAGCGATCGAGTATCCGGTCTAAGCTGGATGGGCCCTGAGGGTTTCTTTTGAATGGCTTCTTCCGCTGACCCGGTTTAGAGCCTCTGAATCCGGCATTGACTGCCGTATCTTCAGTATTGTCACCGTTAATGCGGCGCTTATGCTTGTTGCGACGTGACCTGCCGTTGTTATCCTTGGTATCCGAATTGCCGGGGCTCTTGGTTATGTTATTGCTACGAGCTAGCCAGCTGTCTTCTCCCGCGCAGAAGCGGGTCATGAGTGTCGTGAGGGCTGCCATAGACTTCGGCTTTTCCTGTCCTAGGTGCCGGGCAAGCCATTCGTCTCGGATGTTGTGCCTGAAGGCTGCAAGGGCCTCGGCGTCCGGACAATCGACTATTTGGTTTTTCTTGGTTAGGAACCGTGTCCAGAATTGTCTGGCCGATTCCTCTGGCTGCTGGATTATGTGGCTTAGGTCATCGGCGTCTGGTGGTCGCACATACGTGCCCTGGAAGTTGTCAAGGAATGCGGATTCCAGGTCCTCCCAACAACTAATTGACTCTGCTGGCAGGCTGTTAAGCCAATGTCGAGCTGGTCCTTTAAGCTTGAGCGGGAGGTATTTGATGGCGTGTAGATCATCACCACGGGCCATGTGGATATGAAGGAGATAATCCTCGATCCATACCGCAGGATCTGTTGTGCCATCGTATGATTCGATGTTTACGGGTTTGAAGCCCTCGGGGATTTGATGATCCATTACTTCGTCTGTGAAGCATAGTGGGTGTGCGGCGCCCCTGTACTGGGCTATATCACGACGCAGCTCGGACGAGCTTGGTCTGTTGTATTCGGCCGGGCCATACTTATTATGTCCGGCGTGACGGCTAGCGTCACGTGAAGCGGGGCGCCCATGCGATCCGTAGATCGATCTTGTTTGCCTTGCCTTATTCTCCAAGATGTCTCGCAGGTCTGTTGCGTCTCCCCGTACTCTGGTATGTTTTGAGCGGTGTCGGGGTGCGGCTTGGGTTGAGGGCCTGAAGGCCTCTCTATCGCGGCCACGGGGTGGCCGATCGGGCGCATCGTACGCTGGTGATGTAGGTTTAGTTGCTTCCTCCTCAAGTTGGGGTAGCAGCCTGCGCTTCGGGTAGCTCTTGGATGGGCGTTCTAGTTTATACTCTTCGGCCGCCAGGACTTCGGTCCATCTGTCGGCTAGCAAGTCTTGGTCAGCTCTAAGCTGCTGCTGTTTCTTCTTGAGGCTGCTTGCCGTGGCTACGAGTCTGCGTTTGAAACGCTCTTGTTCGACGGGATCCTCTGGCACGACGAATTCGTCGTCGTCGAGGCTTGCCTCGTCTTCGGAGGGAGGCATGTAATTGTCGTCCTCATCCTCTTTGTCGGCCGCTCTCTCATGAGGGCTGGCTCCTTCGTCCTCCTGCACTGAATCCTGCTGGAGGGGGTTGTCTTCGGCACTGTCCGGCGTATTGTTATCTCCGGTGCCGGAATCGCCGTTTTTGCTTTGGCGGGACTTAGAGCGGCGCCGCTGACGTCGGCGCTTGGGTTGCTTCTTGGAGGGGTCATCCTCCGTTTTCTCCTCGCCATCCCCCGCTTTAGGGGTGTCCACCATGTATATGTCATATGACGAGGTGGCTTTCCAGTTCCCTATAGGTACTGGTTCTTGATCGTCTCCTTCATCGGCGTCCATGCCGTCGATGTCTTCGGAGTCAAAGTCGAGCATGTCGGTTAAATCGTCGACAGTGGCTACGAAGTGGGTGGTGGGTGGGCTACGAATTTCTTCGTCGTCCGTATCCCAACCGTGTTGGCCGTAGTCCGGCCAGGGCTCTCCTGACAAAGAGAGAGACTTTAACGAATTCAGGATATTGCCGAAAGGCGAGTGCTGAAAGACATCCGCGGCGGTGAACTCCATGACCGGAGCCCAATCGGGCTTAATCGGAAGAGGTGCGGGATTTACGGAGTCCGGATCGGAGTCCGGCACCTTGGAGTCACGGGCCTTGCGAGGGACTAGGCTGGTATCCGGCTCTATCGCCGTAGAGGTTGCAGTTTCCGGGGCGGCGTCCAACCGTCCGTCCCGACTGGCGTAGTGGGCTCCGAGCTAATGGTCGGAGCGGACACCTGAGCGACGCTCTGGGCGTTGTCCGATGACAGAGCTAAATCATGCCCATCGTGACAGTGCGGCGCGCCCGGTCGTGGCTCGAATCCGTCGAAGATCAAGTCCCCGCGGATGTCGGCCGTGTAGTTTAAGCTTCCAAACCTGACCTGATGGCCAGGGGCGTAGCTTTCGATCTGCTCCAGATGGCCGAACGAGTCGGCCCGCAGTGCGAAGCCGCCGAATACGAAGATCTGTCCGGGGAGAAAAGTCTCATCCCGGACCGCATCGCGATTGACGAGCGAAGAAGCCATCGGGCCTAAAGGCGACGACACAGAGGAACTCTCAATGAAAGCACCAATGTCGGTGTCAAAACTGGCAGAACTCGGGTAGGGGGTCCCGAACTGTGCGTCTAGGCGGATGGTAACAGGAGACAAGGGACACGATGTTTTTACCCAGGTTCGGGCCCTCTCGATGGAGGTAAAACCCTACTCCTGCTTGATTAATATTGATCATATGGGTAGTACAAGAGTAGATCTACCACGAGATCGGAGTGGCTAAACCCTAGAATCTAGCCTATGGTATGATTGTTGTTCGTCCTACGGACTAAAACTCTCTGGTTTATATAGACATTGGAGAGGGCTAGGGTTACATAGAGTCAGTTACAATGGGAGGAGATCTTCATATCGTATCGCCAAGCTTGCCTTCCACGCCAAGGAAAGTCCCATCCGAACACAGGACGGAGTCTTCAATCTTGTATCTTCATAGTTCGGGAGTCCGGCCAAAGGTCTTAGTCCGGCCATCCGGACACCCCCTAATCCAGGACTCCCTCAATTTGATTGCAAGATCTAAAGATATACCTTCAAGCACTCACCTCCTCGGCAACGGCGCGAGAAAAGAGCTTGATGTCTACTACACAACCTTCTTCTTGTAGACGTTCTTGGGCCTGCAAGTGCACAAGTTTGTAGGACAGTAGAAAATTTCCCTCAAGTGGATGACCTAAGGTTTATCAATCCGTGGGAGGTGGAGGATGAAGATGGTCTCTCTCAAACAACCCTGCAACCAAATAACAAAGAGTCTCTTGTGTCCCCAACACACCCAATACAATGGTAAATTGTGTAGGTGCACTAGTTCAGCGTAGGGATGGTGATACAAGTGCAATATGGATAGTAGATAAAGGTATTTCTAATCCGAAATTATAAAAACAGCAAGGTAACTAATGATAAAAGTGAGCGTAAACGGTATTGCAATGATAGGAAACAAGGCCTAAGGTTCATACTTTCACTAGTGCAAATTCTCTCAACAATAATAACATAGATAGATCATATAACAATCCCTCAACATGCAACAAAGAGTCACTCCAAAGACACTAATAGCGGGGAACAAATGAAGAGATTATGGTAGGGTACGAAACCACCTCAAAGTTATCCTTTCTGTTCTATCTATTCAAGAGTTTGTACTAAAATAACATGAAGCTATTCTTTCCGCTCAATCTATCATAGAGTTCATACTAGAATAACACCTTAAGATACAAATCAACCAAAACCCTAATGTCACCTAGATACTCCATTGTCACCTCAAGTATCCGTGGGCATGATTATACGATATGCATCACACAATCTCAAATTCATCTATTCAACCAACACAAAGTACTTCAAAGAGTGCCGCAAAGTTTCTACCGGAGAGTCAAGACGAAAACGTGTGCCAACCCCTATGCATAGGTTCATGGGCGGAACCCGCAAGTTGGTCACCAAAACATACATCAAGTGGCACATGATATCCCATTGTCACCACGGATAAGAACGTCAAGACATACATCAAGTGTTCTCAAATCCTTAAAGACTCAATCCGATAAGATGACTTCAAAGGGAAAACTCAATCCATTACAAGAGAGTAGAGGGGGAGAAACATCATAAGATCCAACTATAATAGCAAAGCTCGCGATATATCAAGATCGTGCCATAGAGAGAACACGAGAGAGAGAGATCGAACACATAGCTACTGGTACATACCCTCAGCCTCGAGGGTGAACTACTCCCTCCTCGTCATGGATAGCGTCAGGATGATGAAGATGGCCACCGGTGATGGGATCCCCCTCCGGCAGGGTGCCGGAACGGGCTCCCGAGAGGTTTTTGGTGGCTACAGAGGCTTGCGGCGGTGGAACTCCTGATCTATCTTCTCTGTGGATGTTTTTAGGCTATGTGGGACTATATAGGCGAAAGAAGTCAGTCAGGAGGTGCTCGAGGGGCCATGAGACAGGGGGGCGCACACAGTAGGGGGGCACGCCCCCCACCCCCGTGGCCTCCTCGAGGATCTTCTGACGTGAACTTCAAGTCTCACGATGACGAAGGTTTCATTCCGTTTAGACTCCGTTTGATATTCCTTTTCTTCAAAATACTGAAACAGGCAATAAAACAACAATATGGGCTGGGCCTCCGGTTAATAGGTTAGTCCCAAAAGTAATGTAAAATTGTATAATAAAGCCCGTAATCATTCAAAACAGATAATAAAATAGCATGAATGCTTCATAAATTATAGATACATTGGAGATGTATCAACCAACATAGAAACTTTTTTGGTAAACTTCAATTTGATATTGTGGCACATAGCTAGCCCGAATCCTTAAGAACCTATCCCAAGCATATTTTAAAGACTCATCAAGTAAATAGCGAAAAATTCCGGAGTCATCTTCATCAAAATTATTTAAGCTCTCATTGGTGACCCCGGTGGGTCTTTCCATAGCATCATTATTTATGAGCTTAGAGAGGATAGAGGGGTTATCCAAGGCACTAGAACCTGGGAGAAAACCCTTAGTTCTTTTTGATTCGGCCATGGCACCGGGAAGGTGTCACGACCGGTTTTCAATAAAATACTTATTGAGAAAATTGATCTTTAGATCCCAGTATAGGAAAAATTATCCTCACTGGTAGACAAATACTTGATAAACAGAGGACCAGTAGCATTAAATATATTATAGGGTTGAGCTGAGGCTGCTCAACAATTTATTACAAACTCGCCAATATCTTACATAAGGGCGGTTATGACACAGGGGTGTGGTGACATGCTACTAGCTTGAGATAAAAAGTGGTGGTGGATAACTTGACTCCTAACTGGCAGCTCATCGAGCGTCGAGGTGAGGCTCGATGGATTTATTTCTGGGGTGGCGGAAGCGGATATAATACAGTGACCAAATGCAGGATCGCACGGGACTGACTGGGACTCCTCTAGGCGTCGGACTCGCTATCGAACTCTTCATCCATGAGATCTCCTTCATCAACATCTGGCCAAATCAACAAGCCAGGTGAGTACTTTGAAAGTACTCGCAAGACAGTTCAGACAAAAGATATAACAAATGCATGCATGAATGCGTTCTGAGAAAAATTAATGATGCTCATCCCAATAATAAAGTTGTTGCACGACTTGATAAGTAAAATAAATAACTGAAAACCGATCGGGTGTCTGGAGCGACGCCTCGAAAGGTAAACAAATAAAGCTCATGCCGCTGTCGGGCGTCTAAGCGACACCACATAAAGGGCTTATAAAAAGGAATGCCACAGTTGGGCGTCTCAGCGACACCACATAAAGGGCTTATAAAAGAAATGCCACAGTCGGACGTCTAAGCGACATCACAGGAAGGGCTTGTAAAAGAAATGCCACAGTCGGATGTCTGAGCGACATCACAGAAAGGGCTTATAAAAGAAATGCCACAGTCGGATGTCTGAGCGACATCACAGAAAGGGCTTAAAAAAAGAAATGCCACCGTCGGACGTCTGAGCGACATCACAGAAAGGGCTTGTAAAAGAAATGCCACAGTCGGATGTCTGAGCGACATCACAGAAAGGGCTTATATCAAATGTAAATAACAAGTATGACACAGTCGGACGTCTGAGCGACATCACAGAAAGGGCTTATATCAAAAGTAAATAACGGGTTAGTCCATCCACAAGAATAAACTTTTAACCGGATTTAAAACTCATGTAGTCCACCGGGTTTTGTCACTGAGGCTGATATCTGACAAGATAAGATGAACACAGTACTAGGACATGTACAAGATGCTTTAAAGGATTTGTGACTCTGCAGAGTTTGTACTAACTGACCACAGCCAACGGATTTCCGTAGTCACGAAGGACTAGTTCTGTTTACGGTATTTCGGTAGAAACACATTTAACCAATACACACCCATTCCACCTCACGATGCCAGGAATCACCCTAGACAACGTTCAAGAAAAACTTTGAGACGGGGAGGTCACAACGTCGAATAGCATGGGATCAAATTTCTATACGCGCGCTCTAAGGGGTGCCCCCCTCTCGGTCCCAACCGGAAACACCCATGCCCCCTGACCGGATGACGGGCTTTAATCCAGGGCCATGGAACCCTCATCCCGGCCTCTTTATTTGGTGTGTACCAGGAAAACGGTTTGCAACTTACTAAGCCATATTCCTTGCGGGAAAACATGTGGCAGCACAGGAAAGGAAGTGAATGGGAATGTGATTTGATTCACGATGACACTGAAGTCACATAGACTGGCATAAGACTGGCATGCCACAACACTGCCATCTTACCCATCCACATGCCATCACATGGCCATGCAAATATGTATCCAACAACATATGGCTTTCCGAAACTTACATTCCACTTCTGTGCATGAAATATAACATTCAAAGAAATGTTCATAAACATGCCATGAAACTCCTAAATGCAAACATACAACAAACACTCATCATATCAAGATTTCAAACATGCTTGCCTGGTTCGGAGTAGTCGGAGTCTAACTGGGTGAAGTTCGCAGCTCCGTCGCCTCCTCCGGTATCTACGGTATAAGAAAATACGCACGTAACGTAAATACCGCGAGGTGCACAAAAGTATTCCATAAAGATTCTCAAATAAATCTGATAAAAAACTAGACAAAATTTTAAAGAGAATAGAAAAAGAATCAAACAAAAATCCTTTTCTATTTCAAAGTTATAAGGGTTTTGATTCAGGGACCTTTCTATAATGAAACAGAAAACTCTCAGGGGGTTCTACAGAAAAGTCCAGAAAACGATTCGTTTAAAAAAAGGAATGAGAGACTGACAGGCGGGTCCCACCCGTCAGGTTTGAATATTCAAACGAGGGAGACGGGGCTCGTCGGCGCCCGAGAGCTGCGGTGGTCGCCGACGGCGATCCACGGCGAGGCAAGGGGATCGGGTGGTACCTCCGTGTTTAGTACGTCCTTCCGCGTCGGTGGGTGGTGGTGCTGGTGGTCGCCGGTGAGCACTGTGTCGACGGTGGCCCTTGCTCCGGCGGACGGTGGTTCGGGTAGTCGTGGACCTCGTCGGAGAGAGCTGCTGGGGTCAAATTGGAGTGGGGGTTAGTCTCCTAGAGGTGGCATGAGGCTACAGGCAAGTCTAGGGCGGTGGAGGAGTTCTCACCAGCGAGAACGCTGCCGGAGCCCGAAGCGGACAGAGGTGGACGGAGTTGAGGAAGAAGGGCCCCTCGAGGCTCTTCCAGAGGTTGGGCGGGGTCTGGTGAGGTGGTGGAGGTGTGCGGGGTCGAGAGCGAGCTCGGAGGCGCTATTTATAGCCGGCCCGAGGCGGTTGCCGTGAACGGGATAAGTCCGGCGAGCGATTATGGCAGCGATGTGGCTGGACGGTTGGTTTAGAGGCTTGAGCATCGTCTAGACGGAGCACTGGTTCCATTCCAGTGTCTAACCCAATAAGGTAGGGGTGGTTACGGCCTGTCCCCGACGGAACGGCCGTACGGCACGTCGGCGGCAGAGAGCGCGCCCTGAGCGTGCCAGGCCACGGCGACGGTGCCGCATGCGTGCGCTGGTAAGGGAGATGGCCATGCGGAGCTCTCAGGTGGTTTGGGAAGTGCCGAACGGCGTTATGCCGCAGGGTGCCCCCTGTCGGCCGCCACGGGGGGTTCTGCTGCCGCGAAAGACGCCGGCGCCGGCGGGCCAGGGTGCCACCGACGCCAGGAACGAGCCAAGCGCGCGTGTGGTGCTCCGGACAGGGAGGAGGAGCCGTGCGCAACGCGCCAGGCGTACAGTCGACATGTGACTGAACTCTGACGAAGAAACGACACTGAACTTACTGAATTTCTGAAGATGTACAGTAACAGTGCAGGCCAGGTGTTGGACAGAATGATTTTGGCATGTGGGGATTTTTCCTTGAGCTGGTTTTTGGTGGAGTGGTCTCTCATTGCAACTGGGGGTTACCTGAATTTTGGTGGAATTTTTGGAGAAGTGGAGATATGAATTTCACCAAATTTTACAAATCTGGTCCAAACTTGCAGAGGGTGAATTTTGAAAATTTTGAAAAGGAGAAGAGTGGATCTTGAGGGTTCTAGGTTGTGGGTGCTAAGGACTATCCAGAGGAGTTGAGTTGAGATCAAAGTTCAAAGGAATTAAGGTACTTGCTTTGCAAATTACCTAGGCTCAAAATATAGGACATAATTGTTTTGGGAAAAGAAATAAATGAGGTAAAATCCAAAAATGGATTTAACTAGTTGGGACAGAATGTTTGGGTTGTCCCAAAGTGGAAGGAGGGGTTTTGGGAGAATTTTACAACAAGAGGCATGGTAAAACAAGAATGGATCAAAACCAAAGAAGAGCCCTGTCGGTGTCAAAACCGGCGGATCTCGGGTAGGGGGTCCCGAACTGTGCGTCTAGGCGGATGGTAACAGGAGACAAGGGACACAATGTTTTACCCAGGTTCGGGCCCTCTTGATGGAGGTAAAACCCTACGTCCTGCTTGATTGATATTGATATTGTGGATGTTTACAAGAGTGGATCTACCACGAGATCAAGGAGGCTAAACCCTAGAAGCTAGCCTATGGTATGATTGTAATGGTTGTTGTCATGTCCTACGGACTAGAGCCATCCGATTTATATAGACACCGGAGAGGGCTAGGGTTACATAGAGTCGGTTCCAATGGTAGGAGATCTACGTATCCGTATCGCCAAGCTTGCCTTCCACGCCAAGGAAAGTCCCATCCGGACACGGGACGAAGTCTTCAATCTTGTATCTTCATAGTCTTGGAGTCCGGTCGATGATGATAGTCCGGCCAATGATAGTTCGGCTGATGATGGTAGTCCGGCTATCCAAACACCCCCTAATCCAGGACTCCCTCAGTAGCCCCTGAACCAGGCTTCAATGACGATAAGTCCGGCGCGTATATTGCTTGGCATTGCAAGGCGGGTTCCTCCTCCGAATGATAGAAGATTGTGAACACCAGGATAGTGTCCGGCTCTGCAAAATAAATTCCACATTCCGCCGTAGAGAGAATAATATATACACAAGTTCAATCTGCTGACGTTTTTTGCAGCATGACGTCACGCCACTACCAAGCCATTACTTGAATCGTTTTTTACTCTACCACCTCAGCGCATTTAGCGAAGCGGTTTCCTTGGCACGTCTTGTCGAAGCAGAGATCGTGTTCCCCCTTAATCTGGGATTCTCATCAATACGGACGTGGGTAACCCAACCGCGCCCGTCGCTATGCCCCCTCTATCGAAGGCGAGTCCCAACGGTCATGGAGACGGCTCTCGGTATTCTCCCTCTTTATAATGGGACCAAGGCTCGTTTATTTTCTTCAATCCTCCATCGAATCCTCTCCCCGCTCCAAGTTCCAGCACCTAGAGCTCCAGATTCGAGTGCTTCGGACCTTCAACGATGTCCGGTTCCGACCTCCTGGGCCGATGGATGCCCTCCTCCGTCACGGAGGAGGACGTGCTAAAGCTGCGGGAGGCCAAGTACCTGGCTTATGAGATTTCGCACAGGTTGCCTGCCGAAGGGCAGGCCATCCCCACCCCCGAGCCCGGCGAGTATGTCGTTTTTGTATCCCACCTCCGTCGGGGTTTAGGCTTCCCGATGGATCCTTTTGTGAGAGGGCTCATGTTTTACTATGGGTTGGAATTCCACGATTTGGCTCCGGAGTCCATCCTCCATATTTCCGCATTTATTGTCGTCTGCAAAGCCTTCCTCCGTGTCACCCCTCACTTCGGCCTGTGGCTGAAGACCTTCAAGGTGGCTCCAAAGATGATCGGGGGGCGTCAAACGGAGTGCGGCGGGGCGGCCATAAGTAGGAGGGCCGATGCCCCGTGGCCCACTGGCTTCTTCCAAGAGGAGCTCGGCCCGTGGCAGCAAGAGTGGTTCTATATTACCGTTCCGAGGGGCCGCAGACAAAAGCCGCCGCCCTTATTCCGCCCGGGACCTCCACGAAGGTTGATGTCGTGGGTCAACCAAGGGCTCAACTAGGGGCCGTCAAAGGACGTGCCCCTACTGCAGGGCCGGATTCGAGATCTCCAAACGAGGGAGGTTGATATGGTGGTGGTAATGTAGGTTATGCTGATTAGGCGTCTTCCGCCCTGCAAACGCCGCCCTCTCCGTCTGTGGGAGTTCAATCCGGAGGGCCCACGGATTCTTCAACACTTCATGGGCATGACACCCCTGGAGATGTACAAATTATTCTTTGGATTGCAAGAGGCGTGTACGGAATTGATCGAGGATGCTGGCCTAAGCTGCAATCGCCCGGATACTCAAGTAAGTAGTTCCAAGTCCGGACATACCGTTTGTTTGCCTTTCGATGATTCACCTTATGACCAACTTCCTTCTACACATGAGTGGATAGCGGAAGCAAAATTGATATGGTGTCCGGCCCCCCTCCCCAAGACCGCGCCGGATTCCGTGCTAGTCCGGATGCTTGAGGTTGCGCCTCCAGAGGAAGGCGAAGGGGAAAGCAGGAAAGCTACCGCCTCGCCTAAGGAGGCTCTTGAAAGAGGGGGGGTCAAGAATCCCTCCCTCCAAGGGGAGAAGAGGACTGCCTCCGAGGACCCGGGGGCAAAAGCCCCTAAATGGGGGAAGAAATCTTCGCCAGAGGGCCCTGTGTTCGGGGAAGCCCCGTCCGCACAATCTCCCTTAAAGAATCAGCCCTCCAACGAGCCGTAAGTAGAAAGAAAGGAGTTTTATAATAAGGGACATCCCTATTTGTGCTTTTGAGGATAACTAAAGTTTTTACCTTGTAGTTCGGATCTCCGTCCTTCGCAAATGAGCTCGTCTTCGGGGGACCTTCGTCCGGAGATGATGGAGAGCGAGACGCCTCCGTCCGGGGCGCCGTCGGATAGGGCGGATGAGCCTGAAGTGTCGTCACGGAGGGAGCCCCCTGGTTTGGCAAAGCCGGATAGTTCGGCGCCAACTGGTGTACGGCTGAAGGATCTGCTTGAGAAGGCGTCTATCTCAGAAGATCACCACGCATTGATGAGCATAGTGATTGAAAGGATTTCGTCCCCCGAAGGCGGGTTGCATAATGCCGTCAGGAGTTTGCTGGCGGGGTTTGAGGTACGTAAAAATGACACACCTTTTAACAGTTTTGCATATAGAATGCGCCCTGTATAGATAGTAGCCCCTGAGACTCGGTAGGTTGTCGAAATCGATAGCGTGCCGAGGATCAAAATCACAGGTTTAAATTTCCGCCGTGCCGATGCAAGTGGCGGGTCGTCCGGGGGCCAGCCGGACTGATGGAGTTGCTGAACTAAAGCGGCAACTCGCTGTTGCGGATGCGGACATCACGTTGGTCAACAGGCGACTTGATGAGTCGCAAGGTAAGTGTTACTGTGCGGTCACTTGGTAAGGGAGCCGAAGCCAGCTCCTTACAATATGTGCGTGAAATGCAGATAGTGTTGCTGCTGTTGAGAGCCTTCGGGCCGAACTTGCTCAAGCCAAGGAGTAGGCCAGAAGGAGTAATGCGGCGGCCTCGAGGGCGGCCGAGGAGTTAGCGGCCGAAAGGGTCGCACACTGCCGGAGTAGGGAAGAGATGGCCGAAATGGCCGTGAAGTTAAAAGATGCTACCGACCGCAATGAGGCTCTTGGGAAGGAGTGCCTAGTGGGGCAAGAAGACCTGGGGAAGGCCACCGCCGAAGCCAAGGATGCCCGCTCTGCAATGCGGGCTATAAAGGAAGAGCTGCGCCAGGCCGGAGAGATTGTAGCTGGCAAGCCTTTTCTGCTGCGCCGAAGGTTTACGGATCCAAACTATGCTCAGCAGGGCCAACTGTGGGGTCCAGAGGACCCTTATATGGACTTAGCAGCGAGTGCGGCGGATGCCGTTGTGCATTTTCGAAGCCAGAAGGATCACAAGATGGAAGAGCTGTTTTGGTCTCAATTCCATAGTCCGGAGTGTTCACTTCCGCTGACCGACCGTTTGGCCGAGTGGGCTGAGCTAAATAGGTTGTCCGGGCGTGCTATGACGGATATAGTGACCCATGTCTGGCCAGATAGGCCCGAGCCGAAGAGTTACTTTGGCTTATTGCAGCAATTTCTTGGAGCGGTGCCGCATATCAAGGCGATGAAGCGGTCGGCCTGCATAGAGGGTGCGCGGATGGCACTCGCCCGTGTGAAGACACATTGGACAGAGATGGATGCCACCGCTGTTGCGAACCCGGGTTCGGATGATAACCGGTTACCCGCCAAGCACTATTTTGGCGAAGTGCTGCGTGGTGCTCGTGTAATAGAGTCGCAGTGCTCAAAAAATGTTACGTTCAAATGAACGTTTTATGATGTAAAACAATATTTATGATGTAAGCGCCTGTTATACTTGTGCGTTCAAGTAATAGAATATCTCCTATGCGGCCGTTCATGTATACATGTGTATAACCTGAAAGATGGCAGTCGTCGGCTTCAGCCCCCACGCACAAGGTGCGGGGGTGTTCGCAAAAAATAGCGCGTTTTCACACTTAATCCGATGTCTCAGTCCTGTAAAGGAGGTGGTAGCGTAGCAAACGAGGCAACCGGACTATAATGCTTTATCACTTTCACTTAGCCATGGAGTTCGAGGGTGGGGCTACGACATAGCCCCTGGGGGCACCGCGCTCTCCGAATTTGGGGCGCGTATGTGCCTGACCGGGAAACGGCCCTTCGTCAAAGCGGAGGAATTCTAAACATTCCCATGGTCGATCGAGTGGTTGACCAGTCTCTCGCTGTATCATGACAGTCAGTTTTCGGCTTTCTCTACTGAGGTGCTCGCCCAGCCGAACTGGGGCACAATCGCAGTAGTTCTCCTGGTGCCGCATTAGCCGATGATACGGAACGTAAGGCTGCAAAACACAGGAGCCGGGCAAACCCAACATTTGACCAGAGACATGATTCGGAGCTGATGCATATAAGGCCTAACTCGAGACGCCGAACACTCCCGAAGGTGTTCGGTCTTTACAATAGCGGGCAAAACAATGCCCTAAGCCCCTTGTGTCCAGGTACGGGCAAGTTCTTCTGGCGCGGCCGATGCCAAAACGCCAGTCTCCACTCTGGTTATAATGAGAAACCAGGGGATTATAACAACAAGAGATAGTAAGAAAGGTTTACGTAGGGTCTTAGTCTAAAAGAGTCCTTGCAACGGGTCCCTACTGCACGTCTACGTCTGTGTCTCCGTTGTGCCGTATCCTGTACGGGTGTGCACGCTGTTCATCTGTAAAAAGAGAGGAACTTAGTTTGAAAAGAAATCGTGCGAGAAAGTGCATAAAAAATTGAAATATAGATTAATAAAGCTGAGCCTATGCTAGCTCATTATGGCTTATACGTATAAACCCTAGTGAAGGGGTGTGTGGCTAGGTAGCCCCTAGCTTATTTATTCCGGACTCCTCCAGCCGTGTCCGGGGTCTCAGGCGACCTTTTAATGAAATGATGCCACGTGGACCGGGCATTTTAAGCGTAAGAGACGCGTAATGTGGTATTGCATTGAAGCGAATGAAAGCTTCCCGTCCCCGTGATGCTTGATAGCTACTTTTAAATGGGGCGACATGAAAGGTTAGCTTTTCGCGTCGGAAGTTGTCAGGTGACCCGAACACAACTTCTAGTAATAATGAAACTGTGCACCTGGCGTAAGGGCCTGGCGCCACTCCTTTGAAGGAAGTGCGGCTATGCCGAATTGTAGTAGGGTCTATCCCAACTTGCGGATTGTGTCCGAATATAGCAGGTTTAAGTCACTGCCGCCGTCCATCAAAACCTGCGTGAATTGCAGTCCGTCTATTATGGGATCCAATATCAGGGCAGTCTATCCTGCGTTCCGGATACTTCTGGACTAATCCAGATGATCGAAAGTGATTGGTTTTGACATCCAATCTCGGTGTTCCGCTGGGGTGGACCGTGCGACACTTGTCTTAGCGAGTGCCGTGTTGGTTTTCCGTACTATCACATGAAGTGAGTTTACTGTTTTGACTTCTTGTGGGAAAGTATTTTGACTTCCGGTGCTCTGCTGGTGGAGTTCATCATCATCCTCGCTTGGCATATCGAGCCCCTTGTGTCCGGCGTTGAGTCTGCTGGACTGTTTAAAAACCCAACAATTTCGGTTGGTATGGTTTGCAGGCCTTCCGGAGGTACTGTGGATTTGACATATCCGATCTAAAATTTTGTTTAGATTTGATAACTCGTCGCTGTTGTCCTTAAGAGGCCATGTCTTATTGTTTGGCCGCGAGCTTTTGAATCCGGCATTGACCGCCGTGCCCTTTGGGCTTTTTTCTTTATTCCGGCGCTGATCTTTCCTGCGCCGTGATTTTCCGTTTCCATCTCTGATCTCGGATGTACTCGGGTTGCTGGTGCTGCATCTTGCTAGCCAGCTGTCTTCTCCTGCGCAAAAGCGCGTCATGAGGCCTGTTAGCGCGACCATTGTTTTTGGCTTCTCTTGGCCGAGGTGTCTGGCGAGCCATTCGTCTCGGACGTTGTGTTTAAAAGCTGCTAAGGCTTCCTTGTCCGGACAGTCGACTATTTGGTTCTTTTTGGTAAGGAACCTGTTCCAGAATTCGCGCGCTGACTCTCCGGGCTGTTGGGTTATATGACTCAGATCGTCTGCATCCGGAGGGCGGACATAAGTCCCTTGAAAATTTGCTCTAAACGCGTCCTCAAGCTCTTCCCAACTTCCAATGGTGTTTTCTGGGAGGCTTTTGAGCCAATGCCGAGCTGGCCCTTTGAGCTTGAGGGGTAGGTATTTTATGGCGTGGAGATCATCTCCTCTAGCCATGTGTATGTGTAGTATGTAATCTTCTATCCAGACTCCTGGGTCTGTTGTGCCGTCGTATGCCTCTATGTTTATGGGTTTGAACCCTGCTGGAAATTCATGATCCAGCACCTCATCGGTAAACATAGCGGGTGTGCGGCGCCGCTATATTTGGGTGTGCCGCTGTCTTCGAACACTTGTCGTGTTGTGTTACTTCCTGGGGCCCTCCTTTTTGGCCCGTAGATGGACCTAGTTGGGCCGTCCGTTTTCCCAGGATCATAAGTCGCCTTGTGTGCGGCGCCGCTTGTCGCTTTTGGCCTGTCGTCTGGCCGTCTATCCGGCCAGGCGGCCTCTTTATTTTTTGACTGTGAGGGCTCTATGGCTTCCTCGTCAAATTCTGGCAGCAGCTTGCGCTTCGGGTAGCTCTTTGTTTGATGGCCATTGTCATATTTGTCTGCGGTCTTGAGTATTTTGCTCCACTTCATTCTGAGTATGTCTTCCGCTGTTTTGAGCTTCCGTTTTTCCTTCTTCAAACTTCTTGCAGTGGCGACGAGTCTTTTGTGAAGGTTCTTATGCTCCGGTGTTGTGTCCGGACTGTTGATTGCTCCGTGAAGGGGTTGATTATCCAGTTCGTCCTTTTCGTTGTTCGCTGGTTTGCCCTGCTCTATCGCTGGGTCGTTAGGAATGCTGCTTTGATCGAGGCGGGACTTAGGGCAGCGTCTACGTCGCCGTTTTGGTTGTTTATCGGCGGGATTATCCTCTGTGCGTCCCGTTGTTCCTCATTATCGCTTCCCTTTGGGGTGTCCACCATATGTATGTCATGTGACGAGGTGGCCTTCCAGTGCCCTGTAGGTGCTAGTTCTTGATTGTCTCCGGCATCGTCGTCCATACCGTTGATGTCTTCGGAGTCGTAGTTTAGCACATCAGTTAGATCGTCGACGGTGGCTACGAAGTGGGTGGTGGGTGGGCTCTGAATTTCTTCATTGTCCGCGTCCCGACCATCCTGGCCGTAGTTCGGCCAGGGCTCTCCGGATAGTGAGAGATGCTTCAGCGAATTTAAGATATCGCCGAAGGGTGTGTCCGTAGCGGTGAATTCCATGATCGGCGCCCAATCGGATTCGACTGGCAGGGGCGCAGGAGGTTCGGGGTCCGGCAGGGGGTCCGGCACCTCGGAGTCATGGGCTTTATGCGGGACAAGGTAAGTGTTCGGCTCCATCACCGTAGAAGTTGCAGCTCCCGAGGCGGTGTCCAGCCATCCATCCTCGATCTGAGCGATCGGCTCCGGACTATGGGTCCGAGCGGATTTGTGTGCGGCCTCCAAGGTGTTGTCCGGCGGCAGAGTTAGGTCGTGCCCATCGTGATAGCGCGGCACGCTCGGCTGTGGCTCAGATCCATCGAAGATCAAGTCCCCGCGGATATCGGCCGTGAAGTTTAGGCTTCCAAACCTGACCTGATGGCCAGGGGCGTAGCTTTCGATCTGCTCCAGATGGCCAAGTGAGTTGGCCCGCAGTGCGAAGCCGCCGAATACGAAGATCTGTCAGGGGAAAAAAGTCTCACCCAGGACTGCGTCGTTGTCGATTGAAGAGGCCATCAAGCCTATCGGTGATGACACAGAGGAACTCTCAATGAAAGCACCAATGTCGGTGTCAAAACCGGCGGATCTCGGGTAGGGGGTCCCGAACTGTGTGTCTAGGCGGATGGTAACAGGAGACAAGGGACACGATGTTTTACCCAGGTTCGGGCCCTCTTGATGGAGGTAAAACCCTACGTCCTGCTTGATTGATATTGATATTGTGGATGTTTACAAGAGTGGATCTACCACGAGATCAAGGAGGCTAAACCCTAGAAGCTAGCCTATGGTATGATTGTAATGGTTGTTGTCGTGTCTTACAGACTAGAGCCATCCGGTTTATATAGACACCGGAGAGGGCTAGGGTTACATAGAGTCGGTTACAATGGTAGGAGATCTACGTATCCGTATCACCAAGCTTGCCTTCCACGCCAAGGAAAGTCCCATCCGGACACGGGACGAAGTCTTCAATCTTGTATCTTCATAGTCTTGGAGTCCGGTCGATGATGATAGTCCGGCCGATGATAGTTCGGCTGATGATGGTAGTCCGGCTATCCGGACACCCCCTAATCAAGGACTCCCTCAAGCCCAAAACCAAAAAGGTTTTCTTTTTAGAAGGAACTAAATCCAAGAAAAGATTTTGAGAAGGAAAAATCAGAGGAGAGGTTTTTAAGAAGGGTTTAAATGACCTTCTTTAAACCAAGCAAGGCTCTTGCTGAAAACAAAAACAACAAAAAAATTTGGAGTGTCACAGCACCTACCCCCTTAGGAAAAATCTCGTCCCCGAGATTTCAGCTGATCCTTAAACAGGTGTGGGTGCTCTGTCCGAAGAAAATCCTCTCTCTCCCAAGTTGCTTCATTCTCGGTGTGATTGCTCCACTGAACTCTGAAAAACTTGATGGTTTTCTATCGGGTCCTCCTCTCAGACTCTTCTAATATTTTTATTGGGTGCTCCCGGTAGGTGAGGTCTGGTTGTACGTCAATATTTTCATGTGATACTTGCTTCTTTGGGTTGCTCACGTACTTTCTCAACTGCGAGATGTGGAACACGTTGTGGATATCGGATAAATCCCCGGGTAGGTCTAGCTGGTAGGCTACCGTGCCTCTTCGGGCCACTATACGGAATGGTCCGATGAATCTTGGTGCTAGCTTTCCCTTAACCCTGAATCGTTGCAGACCCCTCATAGGAGAAAATCTTAGGTATACAAACTCTCCAGGTTCAAAACTGATTTCCCGATGCTTTCGATCGTAATAACTCTTCTACCGACTTTGAGCTGTCTTGAGTCGATCTCTAATCGTCTTAACTTTCTCCTCAGCCTCTTTGAGCATATCTGGGCCGAAGATGTGGCTGTCCCCGGTTTCTGACCAGTTTAGCGGGGTACGACATCTTCTCCCATATAGAGCTTCAATGGGTGCCATTTGCAAGCTGGCTTGATAACTATTATTGTATGCAAACTCTGCATATGGAAAGCTTTCTTCCCAACTGGTTCCGTAGGTGAGGACACAGGCTCTCAGCATGTCTTCTAGAATTTGATTTATGCGTTCAGTTTGCCCATCAGTTTGGGGGTGGTATGCGGTACTGAATGCTAGTTGGGTTCCCAGTGCCTGTTGTAGGTGATCCCAAAATCTAGAGACGAACTGTGTGCCTCTGTCAGATATGATAGTCTTTGGGACTCCATGCAGGCAGACGATACGGGCAAGATAAAGTCTGGCCAGTCTCTGAGTGGTGTGAGTTGTCTTCACCGGGATAAATTGTGCTACCTTAGTTAACCTGTCGGTGATGATCCATATGGCATTATTTCCGTGTCGTGACCGTGGTAGTCCAACAATGAAATCCATTCCAATCCCGTCCCACTTCCACTCAGGTATCTTGTTTGGCTGTAACAGCCCGGCTGATTTCTGGTGCTCGGCCTTGATACGTTGACAAGAGTCACAGCATGCAATGAACGTGGCTATGTCTCTCTTCATACCATGCCACCAAAAATTTTCCTGAAGGTCTTTGTACATTTTTGTTCCTCCAGGATGGATTGAATATGGAGCGGTGTGGCTTTCAGCCAGAATCTGTTGTTTGAGGTCCTTGATATCTGGTACGCAAAGTCTCTCTCTGTACCACAATATTCATTGCTCATCTACGTTGAATTCTAAGGCCTTGCCCAATCTCACTTTCCTTTTTATGCCATCAATGCTGGGGTGTCCATGCTGAGCTTCCTTAATCTTTTCCATCAGGGTAGGTTGTATTTCCAAATTCGCCACACTGCCTTCGATGACCACTATTAAATTGAGTTTGGCAAATTCCTGTTGAACTTCTGGCCTCAAATTTGGCATACTGTCGTTGTCCGTGCTGGGATTCTGACTAAGGGCATCTGCCACAACATTTGCTTCTCCAGGATGATAGTGGATTCCAACATCATAATCCTTCACCAACTCCAACTAGCGTCGTTTCCGTAAATTAAGTTCCGGCTGTGTGAAAATATACTTAAGACTCTTATGGTCTGTGTATATTTCACAACGATTTCCAAGTAGAAAGTGTCTCCATTCCTTGAGTGCATGGATGGCCGCTGCCAATTCTAAGTCATGAGTGGGATAATTCTCCTCATGCTTGCGAAGTTGTATGGAGACATATGCAACTACCTTGCCTTCTTGCATCGATACGCATCCAAGGCCTTTCCGGGATGCGTCACAATATACCTCAAAATTCTTGTGTATGTCTGGCACAATTAATACTGGTGCCGTTGTTAATTTCCTTTTTAGCTCTTGGAAGCTTTTCTCACATGCTTCCGTCCATTCAAACTTCTTGTCTTTCTTGAGCAACTGCATCATTGGCTTTTCTATGGTGGAGAATCCTTCAATAAATCTCCGAAAATAGCCTGCCATTCCCAAGAAACTCCGTACGTCCGTTACGCTAGCTGGTGGTTTCCAGCCAAGTACGGCCTTGACCTTTTTTGGGTCTACTGCAATACCTTCTTGGGTGAGTACGTGGCCCAGAAAACCCACCTGTCTTAGCCAAAATTCACATTTGCTGAATTTGGCGTACAGTTGATGTTTCCTGAGTTCTCCTAGTACAATCCTAAGATGCTCGGCGTGCTCTTCTGGTGTTTTGGAGTATATCAGAATATCATCGATGAATACCACAACAAACTTGTCCATATACTTCATAAATACTTTGTTCATGAGGTGAACAAAATATGCGGGGGCGTTTGTTAGCCCAAATGGCATTACGGTGAACTCATACAATCCATATCTAGAGGTGAAGGTTGTCTTGGGAATATCTTCTGTTCGCACTTTTAATTGGTGATATCCCGATCTCAAGTCGATTTTCGAGAATACTTTGGCCTGTGCGAGCTGATCAAATAAATCATTTATTCGGGGCATTGGTTATTTGTTCTTGATTGTGACCATGTTAAGAGCTCGATAGTTAATACACAATCTCAGTGTTCCATCCTTTTTCTTGGCAAATAAAATTGGAGAACCCCAAGGTGAGGAACTGGCTCGTATGTATCCTTTCTCCAATAATTCTTTTATTTGCTTCTTCAATTCTACCAATTCGGACGGTGCCATTCTGTATGGTTTCTTGTAAATGGGAGCGGTTCCGGGTGCTAGCTCAATGCTGAATTCTATCTCTTGGTCCGGTGGCATGCCTGGTAGTTCTTCTGGAAATACGTCTAGAAATCCACACACTACTGGAACCTTGTTCAGCTCAGAAACGTCCACCTTGTTTAATCTCGGTTGCCGAGGTATTTGTCTCTCTTTGGCTGAAACTTTTATTGTCTTCCCGTGATGGTGTGTGAGAATCACGTTCCGGTTGAAGCAGTCAATAAAACCTTTGTTGGTGGTTAACCAATCCATCCCAAGGATGACATCCAGTCCTTTGCTTTCCAATACAATAAGGTTGGCATAAAACTTCAATCCTTCAAATTCAATAACCACACCTTGACAGTAACTCTGGGTCACTTGCTTAATCCCAGGGGACTTGATGATCATGGATTTTTCCAAGGGAAGCATCGAAAAATTATTTTGCAAAGCAAAACTCTTCGAAATGAATGAGTGAGAAGCTCCAGAATCAAACAAAACCATGGCAGGTATTGTGTTGACGGGGTACGTACCGAGTACGATATCTGGGGCGTTCTGTGCTTCCTCTTTGGTCACGTGGTTCAGGTGACCCTTCCGGTGGTTGTTATTGGGGTTGAAATTGTTTCTCTTTGGCGCTGAATTATTTCCACCATTGTTAGGCTTCGGGGTTGAGTTCCTTGGCTTGGGGCACTGCTTGGCATAGTGCCCTTCTTATCCACAAGCGTAACACGTAACACCTGAGCGATATGTGAACTCCTTGTCTCTTGCATGGAAATTCTTGATTGGGCGTGAATTATTCGTCGGGGTTTTGTGTGTTCCACCCTTCTGAAATTCTGTCTTGCTTCTGTGGTTGCGAGCAAAAGTAGACTGGTCCCTTTTGTGTTTGCAGAAATCTTCTAAGCTGCGTCGCTCATTTTCCAGAGTAATGGCCTTATCCACCAGTGTTTTAAAATCTGGAAAGGTATGCACAACCAGCTGGCATTTAAGTGCGGGTGCCAGCCTTCCAAGAATTTTTCCATCTTCTTTCTCTCGGTCATGCGCTCTTCATTGGCGTAGCGAGACAGCAGAGTGAATTGGCTGTTGTATTCTGACACTGTCATGGTCCTTTGCTTGAGGTCATCAAATTCTCTCTTCTTGATTTTCATAACACTCTTAGGAATGTGTGCCCCACGAAAACCTTCCTTGAAATCCTCCCAGGTTATTTCATTTTCGTTGGGGTGCATGTCCAGGAAGTTTTCCCACCATGATGCAGCTGCTCCGGTGAGATAATGAGGTGCTTACAATACTTTTTCACGGCCTAAACACTGTGCAATAACTAATTTTCTCTCCATGTCTCAAAGCCAGTCATCGGCCTCAAGAGGCTTGTCAGTATGAGAAAATGTTGGAGGACGCGTCTTCTGTAACTCAGATAACTTGGATTGCTGCTGATACTGACCATGGTGATTTCCCATATTAATGAATTGGTTCATCATTTCCTCGTGTTGTTGCTGACTCTGTTCATATAGACGACACACTTGGGTAAATGCTGTTTCACTGTCCTGTTGACTTGTTTGTCCCTGAGTGAAATTGTGGTTTGGTGGTGTGCCATAATTTTCTTCGGGCTGATTAGGCATGGAGTGCATCCACGGACGAGACATCTTTCACTCTGGGGATATATTTTGTGAAACTCGTAAGACAAGAAGGAGAGTCGCAAAAGTCAATAAAATCACACATAAAGAAAATTTTAAAACTCCAGGATTTTTTTTTCGAAAATACACGATTGCGCGTGGAGAAGGACTATTACATATCTTACACACAAGCATAATTATACATTACATCACTCAGGATATGCGTACATAATCCTGACATGTTATTGAGACTAGTGCACTTCTCCATATCCTACATGACGCGCAAACAGACTACTTCTCACAACCTATGTACATATAAACATATCACACAAGTCGGTACATCGCATGGCGTCTAAACGTACTCAGTCAGAGATGGTGAGGATCTCCCTTGGCCTGCCGAGGGTGAGATGCAGTGACGCTGGGGACTCAACCTCCTCCTCGCTAATAGGTTCCATACGAGAAGCGCTGCGCTGAGCTGATGGAGCAGGTGCCATAGGCGTAGTAACACGAATATGAGTGGGTGGAATAGGTGGAGTAGCACGTATGGGAGTGGGTGCAATAAGTGGTGCAGAGCGAACGGGAGTGGGTGCAATAGCTTGGTTAAATTCCTCAGTGGTAGGAAAACGACGAGCAGTGGCGAGAATGGTAGGTGAATGAGAAGCTGAGGATGAGATAAAAGTCAGTGGTGGAGCGGTGTGTAGGAGTTCCCTCCTGTTGGCGGCACAGCCATGGACTGAGTCCATGCGGGCAGCTACGAGGTCGTCCACCATGCTGTCGAAGGCTGCCTCCAGGGCTCGGAGGTACTCGACAAGCATCTCGAAGGCCTCGTCTCGCTCTCCTCTGGGGCAAGAGAATGAGTAGTGACAGGTGTATGGCACGTGGCATGGAAGGTAGCGGTAGCGACAGGTCTTCATAGCAGGAAGGACATCCCAAAGATGAGATATCGCCTCGCGGGCAGCCATCTGCATAGCATGCCTCTCTGTAGGCATGGCTCTCCCCAAGAATCGGAAGCGGCGTATCTAAGCATGCCCTCCCTTGAATAGCATGCCTGGTGCATGGTCAGACTGTCGTTGATCTTGTGTGGATAAAGTGTGAAGACTGGGCGCACGGATGCCCCCATCGCGACCTGAGCGATGAAGGAGAGGAGCTTGACGAACCCCTCAGGCACGTTGGCAAACATTTGTGACTCACAGTCATTGCCAGCCATCTACAAAAGTAGGCAAAAATTCTGAGCGATTAGATCATAAATTTTATGCTGACTGTCAGAAAAATGACTAAATTTGTAAAAACATGAATAAACTCTATCATGCTAATAACCGATTAGCGATCGCACCTAGTGGATTCCTACAGTCAGCCTGGCTCTGGTACCAAGTCTGTCACGACCAATTTTTCAATAAAATACTTATTGAGAAAATTGATCTTTAGATCCCAGTATAGGAAAAATTATCCTCACTGGTAGACAAATACTTGATAAACAGAGGACCAGTAGCATTAAATATATTACAGGGTTGAGCTGAGGCTGCTCAACAATTTATTACAAACTCACCAATATCTTACATAAGGGCGGTTATGACACAGGGGTGTGGTGACATGCTACTAGCTTGAGATAAAAAGTGGTGGTGGATAACTTGACTCCTAACTGGCAGCTCATCGAGCATCAAGGTGAGGCTCGATGGATTTATTTCTGGGGAGGCGGAAGCGGATATAATACAGTGACTGGGACTCCTCTAGGCGTCGTACTCGCTATTGAACTCTTCATCCATGAGATCGCCTTCATCAACATCTGGCCAAATCAACAAGCCAGGTGAGTACTTTGAAAGTACTCGCAAGAAAGTTCGGACAAAAGATATAACAAATGCATGCATGAATGCGTTCTGAGCAAAATTAATGATGCTCATCCCAATAATAAAGCTGTTGCACGACTTGATAAGTAAAATAAATAACTGAAAACCGATCGGGTGTCTGGAGTGACGCCTCGAAAGGTAAACAAATAAAGCTCATGCCGCTGTCGGGCGTCTAAGCGACACCACATAAAGGGCTTATAAAAACGAATGCCACAGTCGGGCGTCTCAGCGACACCACATAAAGGGCTTATAAAAGAAATGCCACAGTCGGACGTCTGAGCGACATCACATGAAGGGCTTGTAAAAGAAATGCCACAGTCGGATGTCTGAGCGACATCACAGAAAAGGCTTATAAAAGAAATGCCATAGTCGGATGTCTGAGCGACATCACAGAAAGGGCTTAAAAAAAGAAATGCCACAGTCGGACGTCTGAGCGACATCACAGAAAGGGCTTATATCAAATGTAAATAACAAGTATGCCACAGTCGGACGTCTGAGCGACATCACAGAAAGGGCTTATATCAAAAGTAAATAACGGGTTAGTCCATCCACAAGAATAAACTTTTAACCGGATTTAAAACTCATGTAGTCCACCGGGTTTTGTCACTGAGGCTGATATCTGACAAGATAAGATGAACACAGTACTAGGACATGTACAAGATGATTTAAAGGATTTGTGACTCTGCAGAGTTTGTACTAACTGACCACAGCCAATGGATTTCCGTAGTCACGAAGGACTAGTTCCCTTTACGGTATTTAGGTAGAAACACATTTAACCAGTACACACCCATTCCACCTCACGATGCCAGGAATCACCCTAGACAACGTTCAAGAAAAACTTTGAGACGGGGAGGTCACAACCTCGAATAGAATGGGATCAAATTTCTATACGCGCGCTCTAAGGGGTGCCCCCCTCTTGGTCCCAACCGGAAACACCCATGCCCCCTGACCGGATGACGGGCTTTAATCCAGGGCCATGGAACCCTCATCCCGGCCTCTCTATTTGGTGTGTACCAGGAAAACGGTTTGCAACTTACTAAGCCATATTCCTTGCGGGAAAACATGTGGCAGCACAGGAAAGGAAGTGAATGGGAATGTGATTTGATTCACGATGACACTGAAGTCACATAGACTGGCATAAGACTGGCATGCCACAACACTGCCATCTTACCCATCCTCATGCCATAACATGGCCATGCAAATATGTATCCAACAACATATGGCTTTCCGAAACTTACTTTCCACTTCTGTGCATGAAATATAACATTCAAAGAAATGTTCATAAACATGCCATGAAACTCCTAAATGCAAACATGCAACAAACACTCATCATATCAAGAGTTCAAACATGCTTGCCTGGTTCGGAGTAGTCGGAGTCTAACTAGGTGAAGTTTGCGGCTCCGTCACCTCCTCCGGTATCTACGGTATAAGAAAATACGCACGTAACGTAAATACCGCGAGGTGGACAAAAGTATTCCATAAAAATTCTCAAATAAATCTGATAAAAAACTAGACAAAATTTTAAAGAGAATAGAAAAAGAATCAAACAAAATCCTTTTCTGTTTAAAAGTTATAAGGGTTTTGATTCGGGGACCTTTCTATAATGAAACAGAAAACTCTCAGGGGGTTCTGCAGAAAAGTCCAGAAAACAATTCGTTTAAAAAAAGGAATGAGAGACTGACAGGCGGGTCCTACCAGTCAGGTTTGAATATTAAAACGAGGGAGACGGGGCTCGTCGGCGCCCGAGAGCTGCGGTGGTCTCCGACGGCGATCCATGGCGAGGCAAGGGGATCGGGTGGTACCTCCGTGTTCAGTACGTCCTTCCGCATCGGTGGGTGGTGGTGGTGGTCGCCGGCGAGCACTATGTCGACGGCGGCCCTTGCTCCGGCGGACGGTAGTTCGGGTAGTCGTGGACCTCGTCGAAGAGAGCTGTTGGGGTCAAATTGGAGTGGGGGTTAGTCTCCTAGAGGTGGCATGAGGCTACGGGCAAGTCTAGGGCGGTGGAGGAGTTCTCACCAGTGAGAACGCTGCCGGAGCCCGAAGCAGACGGAGGTGGCCGGAGTTGAGGAAGAAGGGCCCCTCGAGGCTCTTCCAGAGGTTGGGCGGGGTCTGGTGAGGTGGTGGAGGTGTGCGGGGTCGAGAGCGAGCTCGGAGGCGCTATTTATAGCCGGCCCGAGGTGGTTGCCGTGAACGGGATAAGTCCGGCGAGCGATTACGGCGGCGCTGTGGCTGGACGGTTGGTTTAGTGGCTTGAGCATCGTCTAGATGGAGCACTGGTTCCATTCCAGTGTCTAACCCAACAAGGTAGGGGTGGTTACGGCCTGTCCCCGACGGAACGGCCGTACGGCACGTCGGCGGCAGAGAGCGCGCCCTGAGCGTGCCAGGCCACGGCGACGGTGCTGCATGCGTGCGCTGGCAAGGGCGATGGCCACGCGGAGCTCTCAGGTGGTTTGGGCAGTGCCAAACAGCATTATGCCGCAGGGTGCCCCCTGTCGGCCGCCACGGGGTGTTCTGCCGCCGCGGAAGACGCCGGCGCAGGAGCGCCAGGGTGCCACCGACGCCAGGAACGAGCCAAGCGCGCGTGTGGTGCTCCGGACAGGGAGGAGGAGCCGTGCACAACGCGCCAGGCACACAGTCGACATGTGACTGAACTCTGACGAAGAAACGACACTGAACTTACTGAATTTCTGAAGATGTACAGTAACAGTTTAGGCCAGGTGTTCGACAGAATGATTTTGGCATGTGGGGATTTTTCCTTGAGCTGGTTTTTGGTGGAGTGGTCTCTCATTGCAACTGGGGGTTGCCTGAATTTTGGTGGAATTTTTGGAGAAGTGGAGATATGAATTTCACCAAATTTTACAAATCTGGTCCAAACTTGCAGAGGGTGAATTTTGAAAATTTTGAAAAGGAGAAGAGTGGATCTTGAGGGTTCTAGGTTGTGGGTGCTAAGGACTATCCCGAGGAGTTGAGTTGAGATCAAATTTCAAAGGCATTAAGGTACTTGCTTTGCAAATTACCTAGGCTCAAAATATAGGACAGAATTGTTTTGGGAAAAGAAATAAATGAGGTAAAATCCAAAAATGGATTTAACTAGTTGGGACAGAATGTTTGGGTTGTCCCAAAGTGGAAGGAGGGGTTTTGGGAGAATTTTACCACAAGAGGCATGGTAAAACAAGAATGGATCAAAACCAAAGAAGAGCCCAAAACCAAAAAGGTTTTCTTTTTAGAAGGAACTAAATCCAAGAAAAGATTTTGAGAAGGAAAACTCAGAAGAGAGGTTTTTAAGAAGGGTTTAAATGACCTTCTTTAAACCAAGCAAGGCTCTTGCTGAAAACAAAAACAACAAAAAAATTTGGAGTGTCACAGAAGGCAAACGGAAAAGAGAGGAGGAGATTGGGAAAGAGAGGGAAAATGAAACGGCCAGGGTGAAGTGGGGGAGAGGAAAACAAGAGGCAAATGGCAAATAATGTAAATGCGAGGGAGATGGGTTTGTGATGGGTACTTGGTATGTCTTTACTTGAGCGAAGACCTGCCCGGCAACAGCGCCAGAAATCCTTCTTGCTACGTCTTGAGCTTGTATTGGTTTTCCTTGAAGAGGAAAGGGTGATGCAACAATAGTAGCGTAAGTATTTCCCTCAGTTTTTGAGAACCAAGGTATCAATCCAGTAGGAGGCTCCTCAAAAGTCCCACACACCTACACAAACAAACAAAGAACTCGCAACCAACGCAATAAAGGGGTTGTCAATCCCTTCACGGCCAGTTGCAAAAGTGAGATCTGATAGAGATAGTAAGATAAGATAAATATATTTTGGTATTTTATAATATAGATGCAAAAAGTAAAGATGAAAATAAAAGTAGATTGAAAGTAAATAAGATAAAAGATAGACCCGGGGGCCATAGGTTTCACTAGAGGCTTCTCTCAAGATAGCATAAGTATTACGGTGGGTGAACAAATTATTGTCGAGCAATTGATAGAAAAGAGAATAATTATGAGATTATCTAGGCATGATCGTGTATATAGGCATCACGTCTGTAACAAGTAGACCGACTCCTGCCTGCATCTACTACTATTACTCCACACATCGACCGACTCCTACCTGCATCTAGAGTATTAAGTTCACAAAGAACAGAGTAACACATTAAGCAAGATGACATGATGTAGAGGGATAAACTCATGCAACATGATATAAACCCCATCTTTCTATCCTCGATGGCAACAATACAATACGTGCCTTGCAACCCTTTCTGTCACTAGGTAAGGACACCGCAAGATTGAACCCAAAGCTAAGCACTTCTCCCATGGTAAGAAAGATCAATCTAGTAGGCCAAACCAAACTGATAATTCAAAGATACTTGCAAAGGTAACTCTATCATACATAAAAGAATTAAGAGAAGATTCAAATATTGTTCATAGATAAACTTGATCATAAACCCACAATTCATCAGATCTCGACAAACACACTGCAAAAAGAGTTTACATCGAATAGATCTCCACAAGAGAGGGGGAGAACATTGTATTGAGATCCAAAAAGAGAGAAGAAGCCATCTAGCTAATAACTATGGACCCAAAGGTCTGTGGTAAACTACTCACAACTCATCGGAGGGGCTATGGTGTTGATGTAGAAGCCCTCCATGGTCGATTCCCCCTCCGGCGGAGCGCCAGCGAAGGCTCCAAGATGGGATCTCGCGGATACAGAAGGTTACGGCGGTGGAAATTGTGTTTCGGTTGCTCACTGGATGTTTTCGGGGTACATAGGCTTATATAGGAGGAAGAAGTATGTTGGTGGCCGCCCGAGGGGCCCACGAGACAGGGGGCGTGCCCTACCCTCTCGTGGCCACCTTGGCTGCTTCTTGACTTGCACTCCAAGTCCTGTGGATCACATTCATTCCAAAAATCACGCTCCCAAAGGTTTCATTCCGTTTGGACTTCGTTTGATATTCCTTTTCTTCGAAATACTGAAATAGGCAAAAAACAGCAATACGGGCTGGGCCTCTAGTTAGTAGGTTAGTCCCAAAAATGATATAAATGTGTAAAATAAAGCCCATAAACATCCAAAAGGGGTAATATAATAGCATGGAACAATCAAAAATTATAGAAACGTTGGAGACGTATCAGTCGCACGTTTTCCGGTGAGGTCGCGGTCGTTGTCAGGGAGGTCGAGGTAGAGGTCAAACTCGAGGTCGCGGTCGGGGTTAGGGAGGTCGAACTCATTTTCTGGCAAGGTTGAGGTCACCCCCGCGGACTACTTCGTTTGGGAAACCACCGGATTGGCAGGGACGAGCTAGGGTCGTGCTCATCCCGTCGTTTTTGCGTTGCAATAGGAGGAGAGCTCGTGCATATACGTACGGGATGAGTGGTTCAGGGAGGATGGCGGCGATAGAGGCTCGTATGTGGATTGTAGCCTCGCAATGGATCTAGTGTTTTTGATGAGTGTTTTCCCCCCGTGGTGTGCAACTGTGTTGCCCCTTGCGTGCAAATTAGGAGCAGTAGTAGACAATTTTTGAGACAATATAGCCAATGTGTCAGCCTTTGTGGTGGTTCTCCTAGGTCATGTGTTTTTCCCTGTTGTGTGCAATTAGACCATTACTTGGGCAAATCAGTACCTATGTTTGCCAGTTTCCCAACATTAACTATCCAAGCTGCCATCCTTTGTGATTGATCTGGTGGTTCGTGTGTTTTCCCGCTGCTGTGTGCAACTAGGAACCCTTGTTTTGTGCAATTTAGCACCAATGCTTGCCATTTTTTGCAATATAGTGCACCCAATCTGCCAGCCTTATGGTGGATGTGGTGGTCCATGTGTTTTTATTCTGCTGTGTGCAAATAGATATCATCACTTGTGCAAATTAGTACCAATGGTTGACATTTTTCCAATATAGTCTACTGATTTTTCTACCAGCCTTTGTGCTGGATCTGGTCGTTCATGTGCGTTTCCCCTGCTGTGTGCAACCTGGCACCCTTGTTCGTGCAATTTAGCACCAATGCTTGCCAGTTTTCCAATATGGTCTACCCAATCTGTCAGTATTGTTGTCTATGTGGTTGTTCATGTGTGTTTTCCCTACCGTGTGCAACCAGGGACAATTATTTGTACGAATTAGTTCCAATGCCTGCCAATTTTCCAATGTAGTATATTCTTGTTGCACAAGTTCTGTTTGTCCCAGTTGCACATGTTATCATAATGAGCTTGTTGCCTTTAGTTAACTATTTTATGCCTAGTTATTCCTTTGCCACAGTTAAACTTTAGTTGGTTTATATGATTTCTCCTAGTCATTCTTCAAGTTCTATGTCGAGTTCATGTTCTTGTTTGTTAGATGTGCACATGTTGTGTGCAATGCAATGGCTGATTGAACTTGTTGTATATGCTTGTAGTTGCACAAAATTCTCCCCGGTTGGCTGCATCCATATAGTAGTTGGTTGTCCATATGCTCTGCAGTTGCACTTGTTGTCTTTGTCAGTTGGTTTACCATTTCTAACTGTTTGTACCAGTTGGTTGTCTACACGCTGTTCAGTTGCACAAGTTGCCTACTGATTTGGCTGCATCACTATACTAGTTGGCTGTCCATGTGTTCTATACTGGACACTAGTTGCCCTGCTTAGTTTGCTTGATGTTTTGTGCTAGGTTGTCTGTCTACGCGTCGTTCAGTTGCACAAGTTGCCTGATTAGTTGGCTGCATCCATGTACTAGTTGGTTCTGTACTTCATTTGCGAACCTTCTAACTAGGTTTTCTTTTCTTGTATTTCCCCCACAGGTTAAATATGGTTTTAATAGGAGGAGAAGCTGATGGCAATGAAGGAGATGTATTTTTCTCATTTTTTCTGCATTTTTGAGTTGTTTTCAACTTATCCATGTATGCTTATGTCCTTTTTTCATGTTTTTATGGTTGCTTAATTAGGGTTCTAGAAGTCAGTCCCTTCGGCGGAGGACAAAGCGTGCTGCTAATCGCCAGCCACGCCCAAAACGTAGTGTTGAGCAGGGAGAGGAAGTTGAGGTAAGGGCATGCTGATTACACATTCACCTTATTTTGGGTCATATAATAATTTTTTCCCACACCCATGTTTTTTTATTTTCTTAGGATGTTGATCGGTTTCGGATTCTAAAGCGGACTAAACATGTAGCAGCAGCTGGGTGAGCTGAATCAACTACTAGGGTATCTAAATCCTTGAATATCAATGTTTCTCGGGTTTTTAGGGGCTGATGAATTTATGATGCTGTTGGCACAACTATTTTTGTTCTAGTTGCTCAATTACCATCTTGTAGTTGACATCACTGGTCATCTTGATGTACATATAGTTTTCACAGAAGTTGACATCTTTTGTAGTTGACATCATTTGTCACCATTTTTGTGCAGCCAGCAGTTGGTGGAGGAGCTGCCTCATCTTCCGCAGCAGATGCTGAGGTATGTGATTTTGTGTGTGTGTTTACGAGCTATTGAACTGTTTCTTGCAAATCTTTTTTTAGTTGTTGTTATCTTCTTTCCAACATCATGCTTTATCGTTGCACACCCCCTAGAACTTTCTGTAGTTGTCAGGTCTAGTATGTTTTCCTAGTTTTCTTGCTGTTTGCACACTGGTAGTCTTCAGTTGCCATGATGAGCTTTCTTAGTTGCACAAAAATGCCAAATCAGTTGGAATGATCCATTTTATGTTTATATAGTTTTTGCACTACTGATCCACATGATCATTGCTAGTTTTTTCACGGTTCAGTTTTCTGTCCTCTGTTTAATTTTTTTAATTTTTCATCATCAGGCCAGCGGTGAAGGAGTTGAGGTGGCCGCCCGGGAAGATGTGGAGAGACCATCACAAGCTGGCAGGTTAAGGGCATCACCAGGGCGGTTTGTGAAGTTCAATAGCTCGCTATCCCCGCCATAGAAGTCAGAGCTAGTTTCAAGGTTGTTTGGGGGCCTCTTGAGCTTATCAGATACACTTCTAGGGGACTTCAGTAAATTCCTGGTGCAGTCCTACCAGCCAGAGACATTTGAAATGGTGTTCCCAGGCAGGGGAAGTATCCGTGTCGCTGCTGACAGTGTTTAAAGGGTATTTGATCTTCCTAACAGGGGTCTAAAAGTCAATTATAAAGTTGACAAGGATACAACTAGGAGATTCAGAGAGACTTTCAACATAACTAGAACTTCTCATCCCCAGATCAGTACATGGACCAAGATGATTAAATATATGGGGGGGAGAACGGATGACACATTCTTTATGGCTTGGCTTACGGTTGCATTCAGCACTTTCTTAGCACCAACCATGGCCCGGAGGCTGAGCCCAAAGTGCTATGGACTTGTGCTAGATCATGAAAACCTCAAGAACATGAACATCTGCCTTTTTGTAGCAGAACACATCAATGAAGCGTTCTGGAACATGGACCAGGCGAAGCAAACTGTTTGCTGCTGCTTGTATCACTTGATGGTGAGTGAAACTAGTACTTCAATGTGTTTTTCTTCTTTTTGTGCAGTCATAGTTTCTGAAAAATACCCATGATAATAACTGAAATTTGGTTTTTCTTTTTTGGTTCTGCGGCATATCCTGTACCTTGACGCGCTCGTTCATGACATCCCGGTAAACAACTGTGCTATACGATCGAATGCATGGGACAGTAACCTAATTACCAAGGTGATCAAGAAGGACACGATCTCTCCTGGTGTGTTCAGCAAATTACAAGTGAGTTCCGTTTTGTTTTTCTTCAACAGTGGCTATTTTTATGTTCTATTCATTTCTGCCCAGTTTTAATTCCTTGGTAGGTTCATATACAATTTTGAGACCAGCTTTTCGACACTTCCTGGTAGTTGCGTAAAAACTGTAATCAGTTGGCACAATAATGCATGTAGTTGCACAGCTTGTAGCCCTAGTTTGGCTTGTGGTCACATGTTTTCAGTTGCACAGTTTTACTTATCTTGTTGCTGAGACGTGTGACAACAGTTGGCAGAAATTTCAATTGCTGATTGAACTAGTTTTTGGTTTAGTTGCACAAAATTCTACCTAGTTGGTTGCATCCCTTTTTTAGTTCACTACAAGAAATATGTCAACTTGTGACCTTGACTATTGGTCACTGAATGGTCATTATTTTCCATTTGTGACCTTTTTGTGACCAAAAACAGATGATCAAAAGCTGACGGTCGTAAACTGAAATAAATGACCTTCTCTGTGAGAAGGTTGTAGACGTTTACGACCAAAATATGCCTACTGTTTCGTTTTGGTCACTAGCAGCCTCCCCAGGCCATGTAGGCATCCGACGTGGCAATCTGATGTGGCACAAGAATCAGCCCGGTCCAATTCAGTGTTCTACATGGGCCGAGCCCATTAATTCAGCCCATTTATATATTTTTTCCTATGAATTTTTTGTCAGCTAAATGGACCAACCCAACATTGCAGCCTTTTTATTTTTGGGCCATGGCCTTTTTGTCTCAACAATTCCATTTTTTTTCTTTTTTTCTAAATTGGGTTCACTAGTCAGGTGGGTCCCCATTGTCAGGTTCTAGTACAGGGTCCTAGCCATCAGGGCAATATTCTTCATTGTTTTATTTCACGCAAATAAATACCTGGTATTTAAATTGGCACACAGAAAACACACGAAATACTTCAAATATTATCAACCATCAAAGTGCTACAACATATAACACAAATACAAATGTGATAAGCATCAAGTTTACAATCATATAACAAGCTCCACAAGTGTACAATCACATGAGCCAGTTCTGCTCCACAAGTGTACAAGCACAAGTTCTGCTACATCATACACACATACGAACTATGGTTCATGAAGAAACATGAGCAGTATAAAGGGCTTCATCAATGCAAAACTTGACAGTTGACAGGAATGTTAGAACTATGTTTCCTCCAACTTCTTTGTCCCGATCAGCATCTGCATGTTACAGAACAATATTGATCAATTATAAGCCAGAACTTCAAATGCCCATACAATTTGTAGTTGCTTAAAGAAACAAAGCAAGCGAGTACTCGGGAGCTTTGGTTAAACCCATCAAACAGAGATAAAAACTGGCAAACTATACATCCACTTACAACATAGCAAATGGAAAGGAAATTACACATGATTAGGTAATATATATCATTCATGTTGGAACAAAGAGCAGACTAACTGACACAATGTGGTAACTAAGTCATTCAATCCCTAAGACTGATTGGATGTCAGTTTATTTTACTACCAGTACCTATTGGTAAATGAATTTACTAATCAAAGGAAATATTTAAGCAGCCCAATTACCTACCAGATGGAAAAAGTTAGATGAAAAAATCACCATGCAAATCCAACCTGAAGTTATTATAGCAGGCCAATGTTGAATATAGTTAAATTATTTCACAAACATGTATTGATCCCTAGTGTTGACTGTATCTGCATCTAAACTGAATATTGATCCATAGTGTTGACTAAATCTGCATCTAAACTGAATACTGTTAACTGAACATAGACAAGTGAAATGCTAATCAGGTGTCAGAATTATATCTGATTCAACAAGGTTAACCAAATTTCCACATAGTTTTGGGGCAATTCTATTTATCTACAGTGATTGGTAGCTATGGATGGCAATGTGACAGTACAGACAGACTTGTGGCTGATCATTTGCATTCAGGTAACTATGGCAGTGACGCAAATAGACTTGTGGCTGCTCATTCATTAGCTATGGCAATGACGCAAATAGACTTGTGGCTGCTCATTCACATTCATAGCAACACTTTGTCATTCATCTACAAGCAACTATTGACCATCATATCAGACGGGATAGGAAGGGTCACCTGACATATTGAACTCGATGTTGCAGCAGGCCGATGACGTGGTGGTATAGAGCATGCCCTTTGTGGTTGGCTAGATGCACCCCTCCTCCTCCTGCTCCTCGAGCGGGACAAGGACGGCGGCCGCTAGGCTCATTGAGATTGCGATGCTGGGGGAGGCAAGCACGCCCGTGAGGTACTCCATGGCGCTGAGCGCATCATGTGCGGCAGGATGCTGATCGCCGGGTTGACCACGATCACGAACAACAGCGTCTGAAACTGATGGTGGCAGCATCCTGACGGGGCCCTTGACCTTGAGCTGCTTCTCCTTGGTGCCCTTCACCAGATCCAAGGTCCCTGTTCAACACACGCACGCACAAATGCATCAGATTGGAGACGCACAAATCCAGCCTCATCCAACCAAGCACTAACAAACAACATGAATGATACTAACATAAGCCATACAGTAGTCTTGGAAGTGTGCAGTGAATTTGCATAGGAGTACGTACGTACAACACAGTAGAAACCTCAAGAATCATTGTGTGGAATACAATGAGGAATGTTTGTTGGGTCAAGGATGGGTCAGGTGCCCTTGATCACGACGACGGGGCAGCCCACGCTGTTGATGTAGTAGTTGCTCACACTACCCAAGAACATCTTGTTCAACCAAAGGAACCGGATCAGCTTGTTTCTTTCATACACGTAAGCTGACGCCTATCATACAAGCAAGCAGGCAACTGTCCTACAAAATTCATGATATAAATAGATTACAAGATGAACTCCCCGAAAAAATCGCTAAATGAACTGATCTAGAAGGTTACTACAGTGCTACTACATAGCTGCACTAACGAATGTGAAGATGCAATTCTAGATATGTAGGATTTGAATCAATTTTGGTTGTACAAAATTGAGTTCTTCATGTGACCATGAGAGATTTCCATGAAGCAATGCAAGTCGGTTTTCAGTAGCTACTACTAAGACAGACTGACAGAACAGTTCTATCCGCGACATTCAGTTCTATGGAAATAAAAATGCTATGTGCTACAGATCAAGAGAAATTTATCTATACACATGCAGTCTCATGTCTGCAGCAGCAGATGTAACACATACTTCACATTGTATCATATTCATACGCAAAATGATCTTTATATAGTAGCACAGTTCTCTGATAACCCAGTTTTGCCCAAATATTATAGTGTGTCAGTAACACGGATGATATCTGCAGTCGAATTTAGAACGAACGAATTTAACTACAGTCTACAAGTGTTGTACTGGCAAGAAAACTGATTTCAGAAATCGCAATTTCGTTTACAATTCGCATTTGTGTCAGGAAGCAAGCCAGTGCCAGAACAATCAAAAATTCAGCTTAGCGCCGGAACAATCATAAATTCAGCTCACCAAAGCGCAGAGGACAGTGCTGGTATTTCAGTTACCTCTTGACGGGGCCGAAAGCACGGCACCCATTCTTCAGAGCTTAATGTGTAAGAAGTTTGATATAAATTGTGAGTAGAACAATTCTTCAGAGCTAAATGTGCAACGAGCTTCTGAATATTATCACTTTGGAGGGTTACTATTCTTAGTTTTGAGAAGCCAGGACGACAGCAAGCTTATAATCATTCCAAGATGACAGCACGTCCAAGATCTTATGGCCAAAGTAGAAATGCCATCATAAGATTTACCACATAGAGCATAGGAGATAAGCAGAGGGGAGGAATCAGTGGGATAACTTAGAGGAGAGAAGTCGACGGTGAGGATAGCCAAGGCGATGGACCACCTCCTCGTGCAGTCGGCCTTGTAGTCGATCCACCTCCCCAAGCGCATGACGACGGCCTCCCACTCAGCGACGTGCTTGGTGACGATGCTGCGACAGGTCTCGTTGTACTCGCCGATGCCGAGGTCGAGCACCTACTTGTACCTTTTTCCAAGTCATAACAAAACGAATCATAATATCTTTTTTCCAAGGACGATCAGGTTAGAAAATAAAAGGAATAACAAGACCAAGGTTCAAGCTCATGTACAAAACCTGAATAAAGCTCGGGTGCCGAAACGAGATTTATTTAGTATTGTTGGCTAAATCAAACGAATCAATTGAGTTGCAGTTTCAAGTTCCATAATGATATATGTCCCCAATAACATTCATATTTTACTTATCTACAAGATTACAGCAGTTGCAGACAATTCCCAACACCTAGCAGTTTCAGACTTCAGCAGATTCAGTTAACTATTTTTCATACTACAATAATTTCAGTGAACTGTTTTAACACCTAATAATTTCAGACTTCAACAGATTCAGACTAGAGCAATTTCAGTAAGACAAGTAGTTTAACACCTAACAGTTTCAGACTTCAATAGATTCAGACTAGAGCAAAAATTTATACATATTGTGCTACACAGAACCAAAATCCTTGGCGACCAGCTCCTGAGACGGCCGCTGCTGGCTGTAATCCTGTGTTCCCAGAACCAAACCAGAGAGTTTCAGCAAGCCAGTGGACTGAAAACATAGCAAGAACCAATGGCAGAATCAATGGAGAGAGGGGCCTAGCAGGCCAATGCGCACACCAGAGGGGGGAAGCAGTCTTCGGCGGCGCGGCGCGGCACAAAGAAGCCGCCATGGGTGCTGGTGTTGGAGGAGGTGAGCGTCTTGTAGAACATGTGCAGCATCCTCGTGAAGCGCTGCTTGACGGTCTCGCCGTCCTCGCCGCCGCTCCCGTCCTCAGTGGACTCGGGCATCCGCCGGACCACCTCCTGCAGCAGATCAGGTCGAGGCTCAGCAAAACGCCGCCACAGAAAGTGAAACGAATCGAACAGAGCCGCCATTGCCAGCGTCAATACTCAGAGCACGGGCATGCCGGCACGCACGCAGCTTGTTCTCGGGGAGCAGCGAGAGCTGCGCGTACACCTCGTCTGTGGATGCGTCCGCCTGCGAAGCGTAAAACCAACCAACCATGGCCGCTGCTGGATCTGGCCGCTGCTAGATCTGGCCATGGACATGCGGTGCGGCTAGGTTTAGGGCGCGAGTGAGGAGGGTCCGACCCGACCGTGGGAGAGGAGGGGAGGGGAGTGGTCGCCGGTGGCCGAGGTTGGCGGAGAGGATGGAGGTCGGCGACGGCGGGTTGGGTGGGTGGACTGGGAATTGAGATAGACGGAGGAGGAGCGGCGCTCTGCTCTCCTCTAGTGGGTTTCTATCCCGTTGACGGCGGGGAGGCATGGGGACTCGGGCTCCTCGCCGTCAACCATGGTGCGGGGGCAGGGGCGGCGGCTAGGGTTTTGGCCAAAGGGGGCAGCGGCAGCTAAGGGTACGGGACAGAAGGTGGAGAAGGCTGTGGTGGGGAAGTGGGGGCGTGGGGAGGTGGGGGTTGTGTTAGGGCTAGGTGGGTGAGAGGGTGAGGGGCCGTGCACTACCGTTGGATCCAGGAGCATCCAATGGTGCTTGATGCATGATCCGTGTGAGATGGCTATGGACCAATCAGAAAGCAGTACGGATGTATGACGTTATGACCATCTAGTATTGGACGTTATGACCATCTAAAATTGGTCGTAGTCAAATAAAAATAGTGTAAAATCATGTCAGCATTTTATTTTTTATTTTTTGAGTGTCCAAAGTGAATTCTTTTTGTGAAGAAGCTACCAAATATTTGCACAAGGGTGCATATTGGAATGGCAAACAATGTTGCCTAAGGAATTTTTCATTTTCTTTGAACGAAAAATTCATTTTTCTATTTTTTGAGTGCCCAAAATGAGTTTTTTGTGAAGGACCTACCATATATTTGTTGCAAAATGGGACCAGGTCATTTTTATAAAATACTAGGCCATATATAATGCACAATTGACAAAATGGTTGGTTGTTAGAAGTTTTAATACACCTCTGGTGAAAAAGACAAATTTCGGCCGATTCAGTTGGAAGCAGGTAAAATTTGAACTACAGCTGCCTCATAGTTTGTTGTTTACTTTTCCAAAAATCATTTCTAGGTACATAAGTATCTATTTAATCATAGAAACACAAAAAGTTTTCCAAGATTCAACAACTAGCTAGGAACGGTCATGCCCGCTGTTTTGACCGCATTTTGAAACGGACATAGAAAATTCAAAAAAATCAAAAAATTGGAAAACCTTCGCATTGTGTCATTATACGTGACCAAGTTTCCAGGAAAAATAATAAACTTGTAATACGGAAATTATTTTAAAAAAGTGTTCTCAGAAATGAGTTATCAGGCATGAAGATTCATGGCTTTCAAGCCAAATGATCTATCTTATGGCCACATTCATGGCATAGTTTGTTCAAATGATCTCATATTGTGCACAAGGGTGCATATTCCAAACAATGTTGATTTGGGGAGTTTTCACTTTCATTGCACAAAAGAGCCATTTTCATTTTTCGAGTGCCCCAAATGAGGTTTTTTTTGTGAAGAACCTACCAAATAATTATTACAAAATTGGACCAAATCATTTTTCTAAAATGCTAGGCCATATTTAATGCACAATTGACAAAATGGTTGGGTGTAAAAAGTTTTGATCCACCTCTGGTGAAAAAGACAAATTTCCGCCGATTCAGCTGGAAGCGGCTCAAATTTGAACTGCAGCTACCGCATAGTTTGCTCTTTATTTTTTCCAAAAATAATTTCTAGGTATATAAGTATCTATTTAATCAGATAAACATCAAAAGTTTTCCAAGATTCAACCACTAGCTAGGAACGGTCATTCCCGCCGTTTTGACCGCATTTTGAAACGGGCATAAAAAATTCAAAAAAATCAATAAATTGGAAAACCTCCGTATTGTGTCATCATATGTGACCAAGTTTCCAGGAAAAATAATAAACTTGTAATGCGGAAATTATTTTAAAAAAGTGTTCTCAGAAATGAGCTATCATGCGTGAAGATTCATGGCTTTCAAGCCAAATGATCAATCTTATGGCCACATTCATGGCATAGTTTGTTCAAATGACCTCATATCATGCATAAGGGTGCATCTTGGAATGACAAACAATGTTGCCTAAGGAAGTTTTCATTTTCTTTGCACGAGAAATTCATTTTCCATTTTTTCGACTACCCAAAATGAGTTTTTTTGTGAAAGACCTACCATATATTTGTTGCAAAATTGGACCTAATCAATTTTATAAAATACTAGGCCATATATAATGCACAATTGACAAAATGGTTGGGTGTCAAAAATTTTGATCTACCTCTGGTGAAAAAGACAAATTCCCACCGATTCAGGAGGAAGCGGGTCAAATTTGAACTGCAGCTGCCTCATAGTTTGCTATTTATTTTTTCCAAAAATCATTTCTAGTTACATAAGTACCTATTTAATCATAAATACATGGTTTGGTGGCGATACGTCGAGGTTTGGACGGTGGCCGAGGGCCCCAACTCTAGAGCGCGTAAACTCGCATGCCCGTCGTGTGGTCACCGCGTGACCGTGACATTGCCATGTGTTCTGGGCGGCCTAGGCATGTCTAGTGGGTTGGGCACTCCCCAGGTAGGTGCTAGGAAGAAAATCACAACATAAGATTCTCATGAGGAGACCGATCGATGCTCAAACATGAATAAGCAGGCAAGTGTTTGATTAGCGGTACGGGAAATGCACATGGCTAATGGGCGTGAGTTTTGGCTGAGGATGATCAGTTACTAAGAAGACCGTCTTCACCAATTTTCAGCTCAAATAGAGGAGCCTATGTGGCACTTGCTTTGCAAAGTACCACACCGGACATAAATATGAATGTTGAAGCTGGGCTCAAAACATTGAATGGATTGAGCTGGCATTTGGTGGAGGATGGTTATTTAGGCATAGGAAAGCACTGTAGAAAATGGTTACCATTTGGACATGCCAAAGTGGTACTTCCTTCACAAAGTGCTGCTTTGAACAGAATAGGAAAATGAATATTGTTGAGTTATTTTTGAACTAGGCAAGGAAGGTTTTTGACATATTTGATGAAGATATGATCCAAACAATTTATGAGAATTTTTTGGGAATTTTTGGAATAACAGAAATATAGGTTGCTTCACAACCTAGGGCAAAAATTGACACATGGACATGACACATAGGCAAAACTGATGAGATGGCGCCTAGTCATCACAACCCACCACAATCTACAAGGCTATGACCATCTATATTGGTCGTTAACAACTAGAAATAAGGTAGCGGACTAGCACTGTTTGCTTTATGACCATTTTGTGTAAGGAAATTACGACCTTTCTGACCAAAATGGTTGCAATGGTTTAGGGTTTGGATCCCCCCGAACAGCTTTTGACCAATTGGTCTGAAATGGTCATGGATCTATGACAAATTCTTCCAGGGTCACTGACAGAAGGTCACTAGTTGACATATTTCTTGTAGTGGTTGGTTGTTCACATGTTCTGCACTTTGCATTAGTTGTCTTCCAGTTTGTACTATGTTGGTTGTCTATTAGTCTACTTAGTTGTGTGTTGGCTGTCCTTATGTTCTGCAGTTGTTTTGCATATGTTGTTCAGTTGCACAAGTTGGTAGAATTTTAGGTAGACACTTTTCGGTAGTTGCGCAAAAACTATAATTAGTTGGCACAAGAATGCCTGTAGTTGTACATCTTGTAGCTCTACTTTTCGGCATGTGGTCACATGTTCATTTTTGTATGAGACATCATATGTTTCAAGTTGCATAGTTTTACTTATATTGTTGCACAAATGTGTGACAATAGTTGGCAGAAACATTTTCTTCAAGTGACCTTTCTGGGTGCACTTTTTTTTGGTTTTGTGCAGTTGCATTCATGTAGAATCCTGTCTGCCCAACATGTTGTTGTAGTTGCACAAGTTATAAAATTCTATTTTTCTTTCAACACAATATCTGCTTTGATAACCTTGTCATTTTATTTTTCTCCTTTTTCACATGAGCTTAAAGAGGAGTATAGGGGCACGATCAGACACCCTTGTTTGGTGGTCTTTTGCAAGCTCAAGCATTCGTTGCATCCAAATTACCACTAACGTACAATCCCCAGGTAAGTCTTTTGCATAAATCAGTTTTGATCATTTACCAACATTTCTTTTTTTTAACTGTTTATAATTGAATGAGTACTCAATTTTTTGATGCAGAAAAAGGCAAATATTGCTAAAGTGGTCAATGACTTGTGCAAGGCAGTAACTGAACAGGTTGGCACCTTCATTGAAGCAGTTGCCAAGATCGATGATGAGGAACCAGATGTTGATCCCTATGTACAGTAGACATCAACGGGAACCGCTCCATCATGTCGTGCTCCAAAAAGGAAGAGACGGGTTTCACCTATACCAGAAGAAGAAGAGTTCAATGATGAGGAGTCAGACGAAGATGATGAAATGGAAGTACCACAAGATGTTGAAGATGACGGGGAGACAGATGAGGATGATTCATAGGAGGAGGACAAAGAGGAGGATGACAAAGAAGAAGAGGATGATGATGACGATGAGGATGAAGAGGAAGAGGAGGAGGAGGAGGAGGAAGAGGAGGAGGAGGAGGAAGAGGAGGAGGAGGACAAAGGAAAAGAGGACAAAGGAGAGGAGGAGGGCAAGGAAGAAGATAGTAAGGCAGAGGAGGAGGAACAAGAAAATCTTGATAAAGAAGGAGATGGAAACAAAGCTGCAGCAATCGATGGCAGTGAGGGGGAACAAGATGACGAGGAAGAAGATGAGGATGCCGATCCCGATGATCAACGGGGACCCAATGGAGGCAGTGACAGTACATATGATGATGACAATGCCCCTGGTTCTGGTGGTACAGGGGGCAACACAACCAGATCTGCCAACCCTGCCAGCAGCATCAACTCAATGAGCAGCAGGAGCACACTACAGATGTTGATTGACAAAAACTTGCTGGAAAGACAAGAATTTGCCAAAGTCGAAGAGAAATGATGAAGCAGAGTCTCAGGGCAGCATTGACATGTTCAAGCTGTGCAACATGAAGCCAGCTTTGCCAACCACTTTCCCTGTGCCAGACGTCCATGAGCGAGACTTGTGTGACAACATATGAACCCCAAATCTATCTTGTCAACTACAAGGGGAATATTCCTCTGGTCAGCCTCACTCAATATTCCTTGTATTTCAGCCACAACTGAATTCCTTCTTCCAATATTCCTTGAATGAACCACAACTGAATTCCTTGTATTTCAGCCTCCATGTCAAGGGGAATATTCCTCTGTCAACAGCCCCACCTAAACTAGCTAAGCAGCAAAAGATTGTCCAGTTTGCCAAGGGCACAAAGGTGGAACAGGGCAGGAAAGGTGTGGGGACCAGACACGAGACAGAACAACGTGCCACAACCAACGCTGTAGGACTGCCAAGTTCTGCTAGTTTGGTGCCAACTCAGACTGCAAAGGTGCCAACTGGAGATACTAGTGTACCAACTGAAATGGTCATAGTCAAAACCAGCAGAGTTGTTCAGGAAGACTCAACTGCAACCGCAAGCCCCAAGGTGACAATTCATACAGATTCTTCAATGCCAAACACGGAAGGAGGTTGTCAATCTGTCAAACTGCCGTCTCCAAGAGCTACCACAGAGCATCCAAGCAAGTCTGCATCACCAAGAGCTGATTTTTAGAACAGATTAACACAAGAGGAGGTGTTCAACATTGTAAGCAGGTGCAAACCTCCCAGGCCGCCAACTACAACATTATTGCGAACCAGGTCAGCGAACGATGCACCTGTGAATGTTCCACAAGAAGATGCCCCTGGCCTTCAACCCATATGCAGATCAAATTCTTGCAGCTATCATGGTGATGGGTACTGCGATGCACCACCTTTTGACCTGTGCCTAGATGATGATGATGGGCATGCTGTAGCACTTGCTCCAGGAGCACAAACAGGGGAAGCAAATGTGGTTGTCATAGACGAGAATGAGTTGGACCCAGCAACAGTGAATGAAGGATGCGTTGCTGCTGATGCTGGCAAGGGATTAGCTCACCAGCCAGATGTTGGATCACCAGACAGCTGCCACACCCCGATATGCAAAGAACCAACAGTTGGCACGAGCAGTTCTTCAGGACCACCTATTGCACGAAGACAAAGGAGGGTAATAAGGCCCAGAGCATCTCAAAGGTCTCCATTCATTGATTACAACAAAAAGAAGACCTTCAACTCCAACGAGGCAGTCAACAAGCTTTATGCTGCCATTGTGTATTGGGTCAGGCATATCCCAGGAGCAGATGATGAGAATACCAGGCAAGCCAACTCCCCACAGCCCATGTACATATCTTTTTTCAGTTGCACAATACAACCCACTTAGTTGCACAGCAAGCAGAGCATGTTGCACAGAATAGTGCTTTAAATTGCGCACTCTTTGTTTTTTTAAATTGCAAAGCTGAGTAGTGTAGTTGGTTAGGGCAGGGGTTTTGAGATATGGTCATGATTTCCCCTAGTTCTTCTTCAAGTTCTATGTTGTTCTTCCCAGTTGGATGCAACCATATATTAGTTGGTTGTCCATCTGCTCTGTTGTTGTACTAGTTGTCTTACTGTTTTGTACTAGTCGGTTGTATACACGTTGTTCAGGCGCACAAGTTTTGCCTACTGAGTTGTCTACATCACTATACTAGTTGGCTGTCCATGTGTTCTACACTGGACACTAGTTGCCCGTTTGCTTGATGTTTTGTGCTAGGTTGGTTGTCTACGCGTTGTTCAGTTCGCACAAGTTGCATGATTAGTTGGCTGCATCCATGTACTAGTTGGTTGTCCACATGTTTTGCTTTTTTGCACTAGTTTTCATGCTTTAGGTTTGTTCCTGTTTTGTAGTAGGTTGGTTTTCTATATGTTGTTGAGTTGCAGAAAGTTGCTCTGCTTCATGTTTTGCATTTCTTTTTGCCCTAGTCCTTCTGTTTGTCCCAGTTGCACAAATTATCATACTCAACTGGCTGGCTTTACTAAACTTTTTTTCGACCTAGTTATTTCTTGCCTTAGTGAAACTAGTTGACTTATAAGCTATGTAGTTGCACAAGGCTGACTGCCCAGTTGGCTGCATCACTGTAGTAGTTGGTTGTCCTCATGTTTTACAGATTTTTGCCTGGGTGGTACTAAGCACTAGGTGTCATGTCTAGTTTGGCTTCCTATTTGTACTAGGTTAGTTTCTCTATTAGTCTGCTTAGTTGGGGGTTGGCTATCTTTTTTAGTCTACTAGATGATGAGAACACCAGGCAAGCCAACTCCCCACAGCCTATATACATATCTTTTTTCAGTTGCACAGTACCACCCACTTAGTTGCACAGCAAGCAGAGCATGTTGCATAGAACAATGCTTTAAATTGCAGACTCTTGTTTTTTTTTAATTGCACATTTTTTCCTTTCTTTATGTGATCCTTCAAGCTAACTTTGTCTTTCTTATGTAGCCCTGAGATAATCAGGTATGATAATTTCTTCATTTCTTTGAAGGAGTTAGTTGATTCAATGAAGCCAAAGTAGTGGCTTTCAAAAATTGTTATTGAGACTGCAATCATACACATCATGGATAACTTACCAGAAGGGTCAAAGAAAGTTGTCATGCCACGGAGGTTTCTGTAAGTTTTTCAAAATCTTTATACACTCTTCCTTTTTTGGTACCATTTTCGTTGACCAACCAGGGAGTCTTTTTCATACCCTAGTGCTTGAGGCATATTTATAATTTTTCTGCAGATCAATTTACAGTAGGGTATCCACAATACGAATGAGATAAACAAGAAGTTTGAACACAAGAACCGTCTCGACAAGAAAGATTTGGTGAGTGCTCTGCCCACATGATCCATCTCATATTTGGCACTCACGGCACGTTCATTTGCACATGACACATCTATTAGTTGGCAAATACCTTCTGCCAACCTGTTTCAACTTTCACATCTCATTTTTGTAGTGTTTTTTCTTACCTACAGTGTGTATCTGTATCTGAATCGTTCACGCGTGCAGGTCATGCTGCCAGTGCTTGAGTGCGATAATGTAAACGACTGTGAAGGAGGCATGCATTATTGGGTCTTCAACATCAACCTGAGGGACGAATGTTTCGAAGTCCTTGATTCAAACAGAAATCTAGAAGACATCAAGTTGATGGACAACACCTCTATGATTGCGGGGGCAGTACGCCAGCTATGGAGGAAGCATTACCCAAAGCAGAGCATCGAGCACTTCCAGATTATTGACATCGACGTACCGAAGCAGATTAGCAAGTAAGACAAGAAGCATTACATTCTTCTTCATTTTTTTTCAATCAATCTGTAGTCTTTTAAAATTTCCTACTTGTGCAATCTTTAGTTTTTCAAGACACAAGACTAGTTTGCAATCTGTTTTTCATTTTTATGACTTTCTCAGTTGAACATCAGTAGCTGCACAGTGCCACATAATTAGTATCACAGTGCCACATAAGTAGTTGCACATTAACACATAATTAGTTGCACAGTTCCACAGAGTATATTGTCTTATTGGTTTTAAAAGCCTCCAACATTTTTTTCTTTTCCCCACTGCAGCAATGAGTGTGGTTTGTTCGCACTGCTTAACGCCACTGAGTGGAACGGGAGCCTACTGCCCAACTATGAGCCCAAGGAAGATCTCAACCTCAGGAAGAAGCTGGCATCTGATTGGGTCACCAGCCCGCACAACTCTGTCGCATGGAGGAAGGTGCCGAGATACGAAAAGGACTAGGTCAGTACACTTTTTTATTCATTTGCCATTTTTTTCGATGCCTTGCAGGTTTGCACAATTTTTATAAACATTTTGTAGTTGCATACTAGTAGTATTTCTTTTGCAACTCAATGTCATCACTTTTGTTCACACATTACGAGAACTGGGCATACAATTGTTCGACAACTAAATATTAAATGATTTGCCAACAAAGGCACAAATAGAAACCATTTTTACACATTGCATTAACTAATTCAAGGAAAACAACTTAGAGAGGAGAAAGCATAGTTGATGTTGAAGGAAATATGCCCTAGAGGCAATAATAAAGTTATTATTTATTTCCTTATATCATGATAAATGTTTATTATTCATGTTAGAATTGTATTAACCGGAAACATAATACATGTGTGAATACATAGACAAACATAGTGTCATTAGTATGCCTCTACTTGACTAGATCGTTGATCAAAGAGGGTTGTGTTTCCTAACCATAGACATGAGTTGTCATTTGATTAACGGGATCACATCATTAGGAGAATGATGTGATTGACTTGACCCATTCCGTTAGCTTAGCACTTGATCATTTAGTATGTTGCTATTGCTTTCTTCATGACTTATACATGTTCCTATGACTATGAGATTATGCAACTCCCGTTTACCGGAAGAACACTTTGTGTGCTACCAAATGTGACAACGTAACTGGGTGATTATAAAGGAGCTCTACAGGTGTCTCCAAAGGTACATGTTGAGTTGGCGTATTTCGAGATTAGGATTTGTCACTCTGATTGTCTGAGAGGTATCTCTGGGCCCTCTCGGTAATGCACATCACTATAAGCCTTGCATGCAATGTGACTAATGAGTTAGTTGTGGGATGATGCATTACATAACGAGTAAAGAGACTTGCATATTGAGATACCGACGATCGAATCTCGGGCAAGTAACACACCGATGACAAAGGGAACAACGTATGTTGTTATGCGGTTTGACCGATAAAGATCTTCGTAGAATATGTAGGAGCCAATATGAGCATCCAGCTTCTGCTATTTGTTATTGACCGGAAACATGTCTCGGTCATGTCTACATAGTTCTCGAACCCGTAGGGTCCGCACGCTTAAAGTTAGATGACGGTTATATTATGAGTTTATGTGTTTTGATGTACTGAACATAGTTCAGAGTCCCGGATGTGATCACGAACATGACGAGGAGTCTCGAAATGGTCGAGACATGAAGATTGATATATTGGATGACTATATTCGGATATCAGAATGGTTCCAGGGGTTATCGGATGTATACCGGAGAACTGGGGGGGGTTACCGGAACCCCCCGGGGGTTAATGGGCCTCATGGGCCCTAATTGGAAAAGAGGAGGGGCGTCCAGGGCTGGCCGCGCGCCCCCTCCCCCTCTAGTCCGAATAGGACAAGGAGAGGGGGGCGGCGCCCCCCCTTCCTTCCTCTCCTCTCTCCCTTCCTTCCCCTCTCCTACTTGGACTAGGAAAGGAGGGAGTCCTACTCTCGGTGGGAGTAGAACTCCTCCCTGGCGCGCCTCCTCCTAGCTGGCCACCCCCTCCCCCTTGATCCTTTATATACGGGGGCAGGGGGGCACCTCTAGACACAACAATTGATCATTGATCTCTTAGCCGTGTGCGGTGCCCCCCTCCACCATATTCCACGTCGATAATATCATAGCGGTGCTTAGGCGAAGCCCTGCGTCAATAGAACATCATCATCATCACCACATCGCCGTGCTGGCGGAACTCTCCCTTAAAGCTCGGCTGGATCGGAGTTCGAGGGACGTCATCAAGCTGAACATGTGCTGAACTCGGTGGTGCCGTACGTTTGGTACTTGGATTGGTCGGATCGTGAAGACGTACGACTACATCAACCGCGTTGTGCTAACGCTTCCGTTTTCAGCCTACGAGGGTACATGGACACACTCTCCCCTCTCGTTGCTATACATCACCATGATCTTGCATGTGCGTAGGAAAATTTTGAAATTACTATGTTCCCCAACAGTGGCATCTGAGCCTGGTTTTATGCATAGATGTTATATGCACGAGTAGAACACAAGTGAGTTGTAGGCCATACAAGTCATACTGCTTACTAGCATGTCATACTTTGGTTCAGCGGTATTGTTGGATGAAGTGGCCCGGACCGACATTACGTGTACGCTTACGTGAGACTGCTTCTACCGATGTGCTTTGCACATAGGTGGCTGGTGGGCGTCATTTTCTCCAACTTTAGTTGAACCGAGTGTGGCTACGCCCGGTCCTTGAGAAGGTTAAAACAGCACTAACTTGACGAACTATCATTGTGGTTTTGATGAGTAGGTAAGAACGGTTCTTGCTCAGTCCGTAGCAGCCACGTAAAACTTGCAACAACAATGTAGAGGACGTCTAACTTGTTTTTGCAGGGCATGTTGTGATGTGATATGGTCAAGACGTGATGCTATATTTTATTGTATGAGATGATCATGTTTTGTAACCGAGTTATCGGCAACTGGCAGGAGCCATATGGTTGTCGCTTTATTGTATGCAATGAAATCGCCCTGTAATTGCTTTACTTTATCACTAAGCGGTAGCGATAGTCGTAGAAGCAATAGGTGGCGAAACGACAATGATGCTATGATGGAGATCAAGGTGTCGCGCCGGTGACGATGGTGATCATGGCGGTGCTTCGAAGATGAAGATCACAAGCACAAGATGATGATGGCCATATCATATCACTTATATTGATTGCATGTGATGTTTATCCTTTATGCATCTTATTTTGCTTTGTTTGACGGTAGCACTATAAGATGATCTCTCACTAAATTTCAAGGTATAAGTGTTCTCCCTGAGTATGCACCGTTGCGAAAGTTCTTCGTGCTGAGACACCACGTGATGATCGGGTCTGATAGGCTCTACGTTCAAATACCACGGGTGCAAAATAGTTGCACACGCGGAATACTCAGGTTAAACTTGACGAGTCTAGTATATACAAATATGGCCTCGGAACACTGAGACCGAAAGGTCGAGCATGAATCATATAGTAGATATGATCAACATAATGATGTTTACCATTGAAAACTACTCCATCTCACGTGATGATCGGACATGGTTTAGTTGATTTGGATCACGTGATCGCTTAGATGATTAGAGGTATGTCTATCTAAGTGGGAGTTCTTAAGTAATATGATTAATTGAACTTCAATTTATCATGAACTTAGTAACTGATAGTATTTTGCTTGTCTATGTTTGTTGTAGATAGACGGCTCGTGTTGTTGTTCCGTTGAATTTTAATGCGTTCCTTGAAAAAGTTAAGTTGAAAGATGATGGTAGCAATTACACTGACAGGGTCCGTAATTTGAGGATTATCCTCATTGTAGCACAGAAGAATTACATCCTGGAAGCACCGCTAGGTGCCAAGCCTGCTGCAGATGCAACTGATGACGTTAAGAACATCTGGCAGAGCAAAGCTGATGACTACTCGATAGTTCAGTGTGCCATGCTTTACAGCTTAGAACCGGGACTTCAACGACGTTTTGAATGTCATGGAGCATATGAGATGTTCCAAGAGTTGAAGTTAATATTTCAAGCAAATGCCCAGATTGAGAGATATGAAGTCTCTAATAAGTTCTATAGCTGCAAGATGGAAGAGAATAGTTCTGCCAGTGAACATATACTCAAAATGTCTGGGTATAATAATCACTTGATTCAACTGGGAGTTAGTCTTCCTGATTATAGTGTCATTGACAAAATTCTTCAATCACTGCCACCAAGCTACAAGAGCTTCGTGATGAACTATAATATGCAACGGATGAACAAGACTATTCCCGAGCTCTTTGCAATGCTAAAAGCTGCGGAGGTAGAAATAAAAAAGGAGCATCAAGTGTTGATGATCAACAAGACCACCAGTTTCAAGAAAAAGGGTAAAGGGAAGAAGAAGGAACTTCAAGAAGAATGGCCAACAAGTTGCTGCTCAGGAGAAGAAACCCAAGTCTGGACCTAAGCCTGAGACTGAGTGCTTCTACTGCAAGCAGACTGGTCACTGGAAGCGGAACTGCCCCAAGTATTTGGCGGATAAGAAGTATGGCAAGGTGAACAAAGGTATATGTGATATACATGTTATTGATGTGTGTACCTTACTAATGCTCATAGTAGCACCTGGGTATTTGATACTGGTTCTGTTGCTAATATTTGCAACTCGAAACAGGGACTACGGATTAAGCAAAGATTGGCTAAGGACGAGGTGACGATGCGCGTGGGAAATGGTTCCAAAGTCGATGTGATCGTGGTCGGCACGCTACCTCTACATCTACCCCCGGGATTAGTTTTAGACCTGAATAATTGTTATTTGGTGCCAGCGTTAAGCATGAACATTATATCTGGATCTTGTTTGATGTGAGACGGTTATTCATTTAAATCAGAGAATAATGGTTGTTCTATTTATATGAGTAATATCTTTTATGGTCATGCACCCTTGAAGAGTGGTCTATTTTTATTGAATCTCGATAGTAGTGATACACATATTCATAATGTTGAAACCAAAAGATGCAGAGTTCATAATGATAGTGCAACTTATTTGTGGCACTACCGTTTGGGTCATATTGGTGTAAAGCGCATGAAGAAACTCCATACTGATGGACTTTTGGAATCACTTGATTATGAATCACTTGGTACTTGCGAACCATGCCTCATGGGCAAGATGACTAAAACGTCGTTCTTCGGAACTATGGAGCGAGCAACAGATTTATTGGAAATCATACATACTGATGTATGCGGTCCAATGAACGTTGAGGCTCGCAACAGGTATCGTTATTTTCTCACCTTCACAGATGATTTGAGCAGATATGGGTATATCCACTTAATGAAACATAAGTCTGAAACATTTGAAAAGTTCAAAGAATTTCAGAGTGAAGTAGAAAATCATCATAACAAGAAAATAAAATTTCTACGATCTGATCGTGGAGGAGAATATTTGAGTTACGAGTTTGGTTTACATTTGAAACAATGCGGAATAGTTTCACAACTCACGCCACCCGGAACACCACAACATAATAGTGTGTCCGAACATCGTAATCGTACTTTACTAGATATGGTGCGATCTATGATGTCTCTTACAGATTTACCGCTATCATTTTGGGGTTATGCTTTGGAGACGGCCGCATTCACGTTAAATAGGGCACCATCAAAATCCGTTGAGACGACGCCTTATGAACTGTGGTTTGGCAAGAAACCAAAGTTGTCGTTTCTTAAAGTTTGGGGTTGTGATGCTTATGTGAAAAAACTTCAACCTGATAAGCTCGAACCTAAATCGGAGAAATGTGTCTTCATAGGATACCCAAAGGAGACTATTGGGTACACCTTCTATCACAGATCTGAAGGCAATACTTTTGTTGCTAAATTTGGATCCTTTCTAGAGAAGGAGTTTCTCTCGAAAGAACTGAGTGGGAGGAAAGTAGAACTTGATGAGGTAACTGTACCTGCTCCCTTACTGGAAAGCAGTTCATCACATAAACCGGTTCCTGTGACAACTACACCAATTAGTGAGGAAACTAATGATATTGATCATGAAACTTCAGATCAAGTTACTACCGAACCTCGTAGATCAACCAGAGTAAGATCCGCACAAGAGTGGTACGGTAATCCTATTTTGGAAGTCATGTTACTTGACCATGACGAACCTACGAACTATGAGGAAGCGATGATGAGCCCAGATTCCGCGAAATGGCTTGAGGCCATGAAATCTGAGATAGGATCCATGTATGAGAACAAAGTATGGACTTTGGTTGACTTGCCTGATGATCGGCAAGCCATCGTGAATAAATGGATCTTCAAGAACAAGATTGACGCTGATGGTAATGTTACTGTCTACTGCTACGTCTTGAGCTTGCGTTGGTTTTCCTTGAAGAGGAAAGGGTGATGCAGCAATAGTAGCGTAAGTATTTCCCTCAGTTTTTGAGAACCAAGGTATCAATCCAGTAGGAGGCTCCTCAAAAGTCCCACGCACCTACACAAACAAACAAAGAACTCGCAACCAATGCAATAAAGGGGTTGTCAATCCGTTCATGGCCACTTGCGAAAGTGAGATCTGATAGAGATAGTATGATAAGATAAATATATTTTTTGTACTTTATAATATAGATGCAAAAAGTAAAGAGGCAAATAAAAGTAGATTGAAAGCTAATATGATAAAAGATAGACCCGGGGGCCATAGGTTTCACTAGTGGCTTCTCTCAAGATAGCATAAGTATTACGTGGGTGAACAAATTACTGTCGAGCAATTGATAGAAAAGCGAATAATTATGAGATTATCTAGGCATGATCATGTATATAGGCATCACGTCCGTGACAAGTAGACCTACTCCTGCCTGCATCGACTGCTATCCAACATGCATCTAGAGTATTAAGTTCATAAGAACAGAGTAACGCATTAAGAAAGATGACATGATGTAGAGGGATAAACTCAAGCAATATGATATAAACCCCATCTTTTTATCCTCGATGGCAACAATACAATACGTGCCTTGCAACCCTTTCTGTCACTTGGTAAGGACACCGCAAGATTGAACCCAAAGCTAAGCACTTCTCCCATGGCAAGAATGATCAATCTAGTAGGCCAAACCAAACTGATAATTCGAAGAGACTTGCAAAGACAACTCAATCATACATAAAAGAATTCAGAGGAGATTCAAATATTTCTCATAGATAAACTTGATCATGAACCCACAATTCATCGGATCTCGACAAACACACCGCAAAAGGAGTTTACATCGAATAGATCTCCACAAGAGTGGGGGAGAACATTGTATTGAGATCCAAAAAGAGAGAAGAAGCCAACTAGCTAATAACTATGGACCCGAAGGTCTGTGGTAAACTACTCACAACTCATCGGAGGGGCTATGGTGTTGATGTAGAAGCCCTCCATGGTCGATTCCCCCTCCGGTGGAGCGCCGGCGAAGGCTCCAAGATGGGATCTCGCGGATACAGAAGGTTACGACGGTGGAAATTGTGTTTCGGTGGATCCCTGGATGTTTTCGGGGTACGTATGTATATATAGGAGGAAGAAGTACGTCAGTGGCTGCTCGAGGGGCCCAGGAGACAGGGGGCGCGCCCAGGAGGGGTGGGCGCACCCTCCTATCTCCTGGCCGCCTCATTTTCTTCTTGACTTGCACTCCAAGTTCTCCGGATCACATTCGTTCCAAAAATCATGTTCCCGAAGGTTTCATTCCGTTTGGACTCCGTTTGATATTCCTTTTCTTCGAAATACTGAAATAGGCAAAAAAAGCAATACGGACTGGGCCTCCGGTTAGTAGGTTAGTCCCAAAATTGATATAAATGTGTAAAATAAAGCCCATAAACATCCAAAAGGGCTAATATAATAGCATGGAACAATCAAAAATTATAGATACGTTGGAGACGTATCAAGCATCCCCAAGCTTAATTGCTGCTCGTCCTCGAGTAGGTAAATGACAAAGACAAAAAATTTGATGTGGAATGCTACCTAGCATAATTCTCAATGTAATTTTCTTTATTGTGGCATGAATGTTCAGATCCAAATTATTCAAAATAAAAGTTCATATTGATAAAAGAAATAGTAACACTTCAAGCATACTAATCAAAGCAATCATGTCTTCTCAAAATAACATGGCTAAAGAAAGTTCATCCCTACAAAATCATATAGTTAGGCTATGCTTCATTTTCGTCACACAAAGATGTTCCCAAATTCTACACCCCCGATGACAAGCCAAGCAATTGTTTCGTACTTAAATAATCTCAAACTTTTTCAACCTTGACGCAATACGTGACCGTGAGCCATGGATATAGCACTATGGGTGGAATAGAATATGATGATGGGGATTGTGTGGAGAAGACAAAAAAGGATAAAGTTTCACATTGACGAGGATAATCAACGGGCTATGGAGATGCCCATCAATTGATGTCAACACGAGGAGTAGGGATTGCCATGCAACGGATGCACTAGAGTTATAAATGAATGCTCAACAAAAGAAAACTAGTGGGTGTGCATCCAACTTGCTTGCTCACGAAGACCTAGGGCATTTGAGGAAGCCCATCGTAGGAATATACAAGCCAAGTTCTATAACGAAAAATTCCCACTAGTATATGAAAGTGACAACATATGAGACTCACTATATGAAAAACATGGTGCTACTTTGAAGCACAAGATATGAGACTCACTACATGAAGAACATGGTGCTACTTTGAAGCACAAGTGTGGAAAAAGAGATAGTAACATTGCCCCTTTTATTATTTTTCTTTTTTTCTTTTTTTTCTTTTCTTCTTTTTTTCTTTGGCCTTTCTTTTTTTAATTTTGGCCTTTCTACTTTTTTTCCGTTTTTTCTTTTTTTTTCTTTTTGGGCAATGCTCTAATAATAATGATCATCACACTTCCATTGATTTATGAATTACAACTCGAAACTAGAACAAGATATGACTCTATATGAATGCCTCCGGCGGTGTACCGGGATGGTGCAATGAATCAAGAGTGACATGTATAAAAAATTATGCATGGTGGCTTTGTCACAAATACGATGTCAACTACATGATCATGCAATGGCAATATGACAAAAGTAAAGTATGTCATGATGATGATGAACAGAACGGTGGAAAGTTGCATGGCAATATATCTCGGAATGGCTATGGAAATGCCATAATAGGTAGGTATGGTGGCTGTTTTGAGGAAGATATAAGGAGGTTTATGTGTGATAGAGCGTATCGTATCACAGGGTTTGGATGCACCGGCGAAGTTTGCACCAACTCTCAAGGTGAGAAAGGGCAATGCACGGTACCGAAGAGGCTAGCAATGGTGGCAAGGTAAAAGTGCGTATAATCCATGGACTCAACATTAGTCAAAAGAACTCATATACTTATTGCAAAAATTTAGAAGCCATCAAAAATCAAGCACTACACGCATGCTCCTAGAGGGATAGATTGGTAGGAAAAGACCATCGCTCGTCCCCGACCGCCACTCATATGGATGCACAAGCCAGGTACACTCCATGTTTCAAATTTGTTACACAACTTTAACCATACGTGCATGCTACGGGACTTGCTAACTTCAACACAAGCATTCTTTAAATTCATAATCACCCAACTAGCATGACTTTAATATCACTACCTCCATATCTCAAAACAATTATCAAGTATCAAATTGATCATAGCATCCAATTCACTTCCTATGATAGTATACCCAACTTGGATGCCTACCATTCTAGGACCAATTTATAACCATAGTAAATACCATGTTGTTCTAAAAGACTCCCAAAATAATATAAGTGAAGCATGAGAGACTAGCAATTTCTACAAAATTAAGCCACCGTCGTGCTCTAAAAGATATAAGTGAAGCACTAGAGCAAAAACTATCTAGCTCAAAAGATATGAGTGAAGCACATAGAGTGTTCTAATAAATTTCAATCAAGAGGTTTCTCCCAAAATGTGTGTACAAGAAAGATGATTATGGTAAAATAAAAAGCAAATACTAATATCATACACGATGCTCCAAGCAAAACGCATATCATGTGGCGAATAAAAATATAGCTCCAAGTAAAGACCAATGAACGAAGACGAAAGAGGGGATGCCTTCCCGAGGCATCCCCAAGCTTAGGATTTTGGCTATTCTTGAATATCTTGGGGTGCCATGGGCATCCCCAAGATTAGGCTTTTGCCACTCCTTATTCCATAGTCCATCAAAGCTTTACCCAAAACTTGAAAACTTCACAACACAAAACTCAACAGAAAATCTTATAAGCTTCGTTAGTGAAAGAAAACAAAACCACCACATAAGGTACTGCAATGAACTCATTCTTTATTTATTTTGGTGTTAAACCTACTGTATTCCAAGTTCTCTATGGTTCATACCACTTAATACTAGCCATAGATGCATCAAAATAAGCAAACAACACACGAAAAACAGAATGTGACAAAAACAGAACAGTCTGTAGCAATCTGTAACTAACGCAAACTTCTGGAACTCTAAAAATCCTACCAAAATAGGAAGTCCTGGATAATTTGTTTATTGATCATTAGCAAAAATAATAAACGCAAAAGCACGTTCCTGTGATTTCAAAAAACTAATTTCGTGCGTGCAAAGTTTCTGTTTTTCAGCAGAATCAAATCAACTATCATCATAGGTTATCCTATAGGTTCTACTTGGCACAAACACTAATTAAAACATGAAAACACATCTAAACAGAAAGTAGATGAAAAATTTATTACTAAACAGGAACAAAAACAAAAAACACAAAGAAAATTGGGTTGCCTCCCAACTAGCACTATCGTTTAACGCCTCTAGCTAGGCATAAAAGCAAAGATAGATCTAAGTAGTGCCATCTTTGGCACTCAATTCATAAGTTGCTCTCATGATAGATTCATAAGGTAATTTAACTTTATTTCTTGGAAAGTGTTCCATGCCTTTCTTTAATGGAAATTGGAATCTAATGTTCCCTTCCTTCATATCAATAATCGCACCAATCGTTCTCAGGAAAGGTCTACCAAGTATAATAGGGCAAGAAAGATTGCAATCTATATCAAGAACGATAAAATCTACGGGCACCAAATTTATAGTTGCAACAATTAGAACATCATTGATCCTTCCCATTGGCTTCTTAATGGTGGAATCCTCAAGGTGCAAATCAAGCAATCATCAAGATCATGGAAACCTAGAATATCACATAAAGTTTTCGGAATCGTGGAAAGAATAGCACCCAAATCACACAAAGCAAAACACTCATGATCTTTAATTTTAATCTTTATAGTAGGTGCCCACTCATCATTAAGTTTTCTAGGTATAGAAACTTCCAAATTAAGTTTTTCATCAAAAGATTGCATCAAGGCATCAACGATATGTTTGGTAAAAGCTTTATTTTGACTATAAGCATGAGGAGAATTAACAACGGATTGCAACAAGGAAATACAACTTTCTAAAGAACAATTGTCATAATCAAATTCCTTGAAATCCGAGATAGTGGGTTCAATACTATTTAAAGTCATGACCTCTCCAATCCCACTTTTACCAAATTTAGCATCAAGATCTAAAAACTCTGAATTCTTGGGACGCCTTCTAACTAAAGTTGACTCATCTCCAGTCCCATTATTATCAAGATTCATATTGCAAAACAAATATCTAAGAGGAGACACATCAATTACTTGAAGATCTTCATCATTATTTTCATTGAAACTAGAAGAACACGCCTTTACAAATCAATCTTTCTTAGCACGCAATCTAGCGGTTCTTTCCTTGCACTTGTCAATGGAAATTCTCATGGCTTTGAGAGACTCATTGATATCATGCTTAGGAGGAGTAGATCTAATTTTAAGAGAGTCAACATCAAGCGAAATTCTATCAACGTTCCTAACCAAATCATCAACTTTGAGCAATTTTTCTTCAAGCAAAGCATTAAAATTCTTTTGAGAAATCATAAATTCTTTCACGCTATTCGCAAAATCAGAGGGCATATTATTAAAATTACCAGAATTATTGTAGGAATTTCCATAATTATTAGAGGAATTACTAGGGAACGGTCTAGAATTGAAGTTTCCTCTATAAGCATTGTTTCCAAAACTATTCCTACCAACAAAATTCACATCCATAGATTCATTATTATTCTAAATCAAAGTAGACAAAGGCATATCATTGGGATCAAGAGGAGTATTTTTAGTAGCAAACATCTTCATAAGTTCATCCATCTTTCCACTTAAAACATTAATTTCTTCTATAGCATGCACTTTTTTACTATAAGATCTTTCGATATGCCATTGAGAATAATTTGCCATAATATTATCAAGAAGTTTTGTAGCATCTCCTAACATGATTTCCATAAACGTACCTCCCGCGGCCAAATCTAAAAGATTTTTGAAGCAAAGTTCAAACCGGCATAAATTTTTTGTATGATCATCCATAAATTCAAACCATGAGTAGGGCAATTGCGAATCATCAATTTCATTCTTTCCGAAGATTGGGCAACATGCTCATGATCAAGTTGTTTAAAATTCATAATATCGTTCCTAAGAGTGATAATCTTAGCAGGAGGAAAATACTTAGAGATAAAAGCATCTTTGCACTTGTTCCAAGAATCAATACTATTTTTAGGCAAAGACGAAAACCAAACTTTAGCATGATCTCTAAGTGAAAACGGAAATAAATTCAATTTAACAATATCATTATCCATATCTTTCTTCTTTTGCATATCACACAAATCAACAGAGTTGTTTAGATGAGTAGCAGCATCTTCACTAGGAAGGCCAGCGAATTGATCTGTCATAACAAGATTCAGCAAAGCAGTATTGATTTCACAAGACTCAACATCATTAAGAGGAGCAATCGGAGTACTAAGGAAATCATTATTATTGGTATTGGAGAAATCACACAATTTGGTATTATCTTGCGCCATGGCAACAAGTAATCCAACACACAAGCAAACAGAAAAGGGCACGCGAAAAAGAGAGAGATTGGGAAAGAGAGGGCAAATAAAACGGCAAGGGTGAAGTGGGGGAGAGGAAAACGAGAGGCAAATGGCAAATAATGTAAATGTGAGGGAGATGAGTTTGTGATGGGTACTTGGTATGTCTTGACTTGAGCAAAGACCTCCCCGGCAACGGTGCCAGAAATCCTTCTTGCCACGTCTTGAGCTTGCGTTGGTTTTCCTTGAAGAGGAAAGGGTGATGCAGCAATAGTAGCGTAAGTATTTCCCTCAGTTTTTGAGAACCAAGGTATCAATCCAGTACGAGGCTCCTCAAAAGTCCCACGCACCTACACAAACAAACAAAGAACTCGCAACCAACGCAATAAAGGGGTTGTCAATCCCTTCATGGCCACTTGCAAAAGTGAGATCTCATAGAGATAGTATGATAAGATAAATATATTTTTCGTATTTTATAATATAGATGCAAAAAGTAAAGAGGAAAATAAAAGTAGATTGAAAGCTAATATGATAAAAGATAGACCCGGGGGCCATAGGTTTCACTAGTGGCTTCTCTCAAGATAGCATAAGTATTATGGTGGGTGAACAAATTACTGTCGAGCAATTGATAGAAAAGCGAATAATTATGAGATTATCTAGGCAGGATCATGTATATAGGCATCACGTCCGTGACAAGTAGACCGACTCCTGCTTGCATCTACTACTATTACTCCACACATCGACCGCTATCCAGCATGCATCTAGAGTATTAAGTTCATAAGAACAGAGTAACGCATTAAGAAAGATGACATGATGTAGAGGGATAAACTTAAGCAATATGATATAAACCCCATCTTTTTATCCTCGATGGCAACAATACAATACGTGCCTTGCAACCCTTTCTGTCACTGGGTAAGGACACCGCAAGATTGAACCCAAAGCTAAGCATTTCTCCCATGGCAAGAAAGATCAATCTAGTAGGCCGAACCAAACTGATCATTCGAAGAGACTTGCAAAGATAACTCAATCATACATAAAAGAATTAAGAGGAGATTCAAATATTTCTCATAGATAAACTTGATCATAAACTCACAATTCATCGGATCTCGACAAACACACCACAAAAAGAGTTTACATCGAATAGATCTCCACAAGAGAGGGGGAGAACATTGTATTGAGATCCAAAAAGAGAGAAGAAGCCAACTAGCTAATAACTATGGACCCGAAGGTCTGTGGTAAACTACTCACAACTCATCGGAGGGGCTATGGTATTGATGTAGAAGCCCTCCATGGTACCGACGAAGGCTCCAAGATGGGTTCTTGCTGATACAGAAGGCTATGGCGGTTGGAAATTGTGTTTCGGTGGATCCCTGAATGTTTTCGGTGTACGTAGGTATATATAGGAGGAAGAAGTACGTTGGTGGCCGCTCGAGGGGCCCAAGAGATAGGGGGTGCTCCCAGGAGGGGTGGGCGCGCCCTCCTATCTCCTGGCCGCCTCATTTGCTTCTTGACTTGCACTCCAAGTTCTCCGGATCACGTTCATTCCAAAAATCACGCTCCCGAAGGTTTCATTCCGTTTGGACTCCGTTTGATATTCCTTTTCTTCGAAATACTGAAATAGGCAAAAAAACAGCAATACGGGCTGGGCCTCTGGTTAGTATGTTAGTCCCAAAAATGATATAAATGTGTAAAATAAAGCCCATAAACATCCAAAAGGGGTAATACAATAGCATGGAACAATCAGAAATTATAGATACATTGGAGACGTATCATCTACAAAGCTCGACTTGTTGCAAAAGGTTTTCGACAAGTTCAAGGGGTTGACTACGATGAGACTTTCTCACTCGTAGCGATGCTTATGTCTGTCTGAATCATGTTAGCAATTGCCGCATTTTATAATTATGAAATATGGCAAATGGATGTCAAAACTGCATTCCTGAATAGATTTCTAGAAGAAGAGTTGTATATCATGCAACCAGAAGGTTTTGTCGATCCAAAAAGTGTTAACAAAGTGTGCAAGCTCCAGAGATCCATTTATGGACTGGTGCAAACCTCTCGGAGTTGGAATAAACGCTTTGATAGTGTGATCAAAGCATATGGTTTTATACAGACTTTTGGAGAAGCTGTATTTACAAGAAAGTGAGTGGGAGCTCTGTAGCATTTCTGATATTATATGTAGACGACATATTGTTGATTGGAAATGATATAGAATTTTTGGATAGCATAAAAGGATACTTGAATAGAAGTTTTTCAATGAAAGACCTCGGTGAAGCTGCTTATATATTAGGCATCTAGATCTATAGAGATAGATCAAGATGCTTAATTGGACTTTCACAAAGCACATACCTTGATAAAGTTTTGAAAAATTTCAAAATAGATCAAGCAAAGAAAGGGTTCTTGCCTGTGTTACAAGGTGTGAAGTTGAGTCAGACTCAAAGCACGACCACAGCAGAAGATAGAGAAAAAATGAAATATGTTCCCTATGCTTTAGCCATAGGCTCTATCATGTATGCAATGCTGTGTACTAGACCTGATGTATGTTTAGCAATAAGTTTAGCAGGGAGGTACCAAAGTAATCTAGGAGTGGATCACTAGACAACGGTCAAGAATATCCTGAAATACCTGAAAAGGACTAAGGGTTTCTCCTTTATGGAGTTGACAAAGAGCTAGTCGTAAATGGTTACATCGATGCAAGCTTTAACACTGATCCGGACGATTCTAAATCGCTAACCGGATACATGTTTATATTGAACGGTGGAGCTGTTAGTTGGTGCAGTTCTAAACAAAGCGTCGTGGCGGGATCTACATGTGAAGCGGAGTACATAGCTGCTTCGGAAGCATCAAATGAAGGAGTCTGGATGAAGGAGTTCATATCCGATCTAGGTGTCATACCTAGTGCATCGGGACCAATGAAAATCTTTTGTGACAATACTGGTGTAATTGCATTGGCAAAGGAATCAGGATTTCACAAGAGAACCAAGCACATCAAGAGACGCTTCAATTCCATCCGGGACAAAGTCTAGGTGGGAGACATAGAGATTTGCAAGATACATACGGATCTGAATGTTGCAGACCCGTTGACTAAGCCTCTTCCACGAGCAAAACATGATTAGCACCAAGGCTCCATGGGTGTTAGAATCATTACTGTGTAATCTAGATTATTGACTCTAGTGCAAGTGGGAGACTAAAGGAAATATGCCCTAGAGGCAATAATAAAGTTATTATTTATTTCCTTATATCATGATAAATGTTTATTATTCATGCTAGAATTGTATTAACCGGAAACATAATACATGTGTGAATACATAGACAAACATAGTGTCACTAGTATGCCTCTACTTGACTAGCTCGTTGATCAAAGATGGTTGTGTTTCCTAACCATAGACATGAGTTGTCATTTGATTAACGGGATCACATCATTAGGAGAATGATGTGATTGACTTGACCCATTCCGTTAGCTTAGCACTTGATCGTTTAGTATGTTGCTATTGCTTTCTTCATGACTTATACATGTTCTTATGACTATGAGATTATGCAACTCCTGTTTACCGGAAGAACACTTTGTGTGCTACCAAATGTCACAACGTAACTGGGTGATTATAAAGGAGCTCTACTGGTGTCTCCGAAGGTACATGTTGAGTTGGCATATTTTGAGATTAGGATTTGTCACTCCGATTGTCGGAGAGGTATCTCTGGGCCATCTCGGTAATGCACATCACTATAAGCCTTGCAAGCAATGTGACTAATGAGTTAGTTGCGGGATGATGCATTACATAACGAGTAAAGAGACTTGCCGATAACGAGATTGAACTAGGTATTGAGATACTGACGATCAAATCTCGGGCAAGTAACATACCGATGATAAAGGGAACAACGTATGTCGTTATGCGGTTTGACCGATAAAGATCTTCCAAGAATATGTAAGAGCCAATATGAGCATCCAGGTTCCGCTATTGGTTATTTACCGGAAACATCTCTCGGTCATGTCTACATAGTTCTCGAACCCGTAGGGTCCGCACGCTTAAAGTTAGATGATAGTTATATTATGAGTTTATGTGTTTTGATGTATCGAAGATAGTTCGGAGTCCCGGATGTGATCACGGACATGATGAGGAGTCTCTAAATGGTCGAGACATGAAGATTGATATATTGGACGACTATATTTGTACACCGGAATGGTTCCGGGGGTTATCGGATGTATACCGGAGAATCGGGGGGTTACCGGAACCCCCCGGGGGGTTAATAGGCCTCATGGGCCCTAAGTGGAGAAGAGGAGGGGCGGTCAGGGCTGGCCGTGCGCCCCCTCCCCCTCTAGTCCGAATAGGACAAGGAGAGGGGGGCGGCGCCCCCCCCTTCCTTCCTCTCCTCTCTCCCTTCCTCCCGCTCTCCTACTTGGACTAGGAAAGGAGGGAGTCCTACTCCCGGTGGGAGTAGGACTCCTCCCTGGCGCGCCTCCTCCTGGCCGGCTGCCCCCTCCCCCTTGATCCTTTATATAAGGGGGCAGGGAGGGCACCTCTAGACATAATAATTGATCATTGATCTCTTAGTCGTGTGCGGTGCCCCCCTCCACCATATTCCACCTTGATAATATCGTAGTGGTGCTTAGGAGAAGCCCTGCATCGGTAGAACATCATCATCGTCACCATGCCGTCGTGCTGACGGAACTCTCCCTCAAAGCTCACCTGGATCGGAGTTCGAGGGACATCATCAAGCTGAATGTGTGCTTAACTCGCAGGTGCCGTACATTCGGTACTTGGATCGATCGGATCGTGAAGACGTATCTACATCAACCGCATTGTGGTAACGCTTCCGCTTTCGGTCTACGAGGGTACGTGGACACACTCTCCCCTCTCGTTGCTATACATCACCATGGTCTTGCGTGCACGTAGCAAAATTTTGAAATTACTACGCTCCCCAACAGCTGTATGTGTCCACTTTTTGCCCCCTAAATCGCTCAAAAACCATCATTATTTTCGTTTTTCCCTTTTCTGATACAAACGATACAAGAGAATCACAGCAGCGTGAGTGGACAGACCAGCAGTGTGCTGTGTAGGTTGGCAGTGGCTGCATTTGTTTTTCTTCTTTGGGTGTAGCTCTAGCGCCGATTTGTACCGTCGACTCTTCGCCCTACCCTTTGTAATAGACCTTGGAGGATCCTAGGCACAAAATCATCATAGGCTTGTGTTGGGGATGGAGCCTCCAACTGGGCAGGACCATCACGAGCTTGTGTTTGATCACCTGTGGAACAATCATATAAAAAGTTTAGTTTTTTCGCGCAACAATGACTGATGTTCTCTAAAACCACACAACTTATGCTGTGCAACTAATTGGTTGTTGTGTGCAAATTAAGTTAAAAATAAAACCTATAGTAGCACGGCCCGTCATCCCACTTGGTTGGTAATCACCTATAGCTAGAACAGGAAAAAGCAAGTTAGTTTTGTTTGTCTTGATGCTTGAACTAATAGAGCGCGTGCAACTCGGTAGCATGTTCTGACAGCAACTGGGCACCATGATGTGCGGAACTGAAATCACACACACACTTGCTTGGGGAGTTGGGGCAGGTAATTACCTAGATGACGAGTGTCGGTGTCAAAACCGGCGGATCTCGGGTAGGGGGTCCCGAACTATGTGTCTAGGCGGATGGTAACAGGAGACAAGGGACACGATGTTTTTACCCAGGTTCGGGCCCTCTCGATGGAGGTAAAACCCTACTCCTGCTTGATTAATATTGATGATATGGGTAGTACAAGAGTGGATCTACCACGATATCAGAGAGGCTAAACCCTATAAGCTAGCCTATGGTATGATTGTTGTTCGTCCTACGGACTAAAACCCTCCGGTTTATATAGACACCGGAGAGGGCTAGGGTTACACAGAGTCGGTTACAATGGGAGGAGATCTTCATATCGTATCGCCAAGCTTGCCTTCCACGCCAAAGAAAGTCCCATCCGGACACGGGACGGAGTCTTCAATCTTGTATCTTCATAGTCCGGGAGTCTGGCCGAAGGTCATAGTCCGGCCATCTGGACACCCCCTAATCCAGGACTCCCTTAGTAGCCCCTGAACCAGGCTTCAATGATGACGAGTCCGGCGCGCAAATTGTCTTCGGCATTGCAAGACGGGTTCCTTCTCCGAATACTTCATAGATGATGTTGAACACAAGGATAGTGTCCGGCTCTGAAAGATAAGTTCCACATGCCACCGTAGAGAGAATAATATTTGCACAAATCTAATTTGCTAACGTATTCCGTAGCGTGACGTCACGGCCAGGCCTTTATTCGAATCATTTTACTGTTCCACCTCAGCGCGTTTAGCGAGGCGGTTTCCTTGGCACGTCTTGTCAAAGCAGAGATCGTGTCCCCTTATTCCGGGATTCTCATCAATACGGGCATGGGTAACCCAACCGTGCCTTTGGTATGACTCCCTAATTGAAAGTGAGTCTCAAATGGTTACGGGGAGGGCTCTTGGTATTCGACTCCTTTATAAAGAGACCAAGGCTCGGCTCCCTTCTTCTCAATCCAATCGAATCCGCCCCTTGCTTTGAGTTCCGACACCCAAAGCTCTAGTTTTAGGCACTTCGGACCTTCGACGATGTCCGGCTCCGACCTTCAAGGCCGGTGGATGCCTTCCTCCGTTACGGAAGAAGATGTGCGAAAGCTGAGAGATGCCGGGTATCTAACCGGCGAAATCTCGCATAGGCTGCCTGCTCAAGGGTAGGCCATTCCCGCTCCCCAGCCCAGTGAGAGCGTGGTGTTCGCATCTCACTTCCTTCAGGGGCTAGGCTTCCCGATTGATCCCTTCGTGAGGGGGCTTATGTTTTATTATGAGCTGGAGTTCCATGACTTAGCTCCGGAGTCCATCCTCCAAATCTCATCATTCATTGTCATGTGTGAGGCCTTCCTCCATATCACTCCTCACTTCGGATTGTGGCTAAAAACCTTCAAGGTGGAACCGAAGATGATCGAGGGGCGGCATGCTGAGTGCGGAGGAGCTATAATAAGCAAGATGGACGACGCTCCATGGCCCGAAGGCTCTTTTCAAGAGGAGCTCGTCTTATGGCAACGGGACTGGTTTTACATCACAGCCCCCAGGGGCACCACATGGGTGGCGCCACCTACTTTTCGCTCGGGTCCCCCACCACGGCTAGTGTCATGGGTTAATGAAGGACTTATCTGGGGGGCGCCCAAAGACGTGCCCTTGCTGCAGGACCGCATTCGAGATCTCCTAGAAAGAGATATCAATTTGACCGTAGTGGCGCAAGTCATGCTGATTCGCCGCACACTGCCCTGCAAACGTCGACCTCTCCGCCTATGTGAAATTAATCCGGAGGGACCGCGAGTCCTCCAACATTTCATGGGTGCGACACTCGTGGAGATGTACAAATTGTTCTTCGGATCACAAGCAAGGTGTCCGGATTTGTCCGAGGACGCAGGTCTGAGCTGCAATCGCTCGGATGCTAAGGTAAGTAGCCCCGTATTTAGACACACCATCCGTATTTTCATCACAAAATTACCCTTAACAGAGTTGTCCTTTGAACAGGAGTGGATAGTGAAGGAAAAGCTTATCAGGTGTCCAGGCCCCCTGCCCGAGACTGCGCCGAATCCCATGCTAATTAGGATGCTTGAGGTCGCACTTTTGGCGGAAGGCGAAGGGGGGAACCAAGGAGCTACTGCCTCCGCGAAGGAGGCTGTTAGGAAGGGAAGAATCGAAAATTCCCCCGACTAGGGAAAGAAAAGGACTGCCTCTGAAGACCCGGAGGTGATGGCCTCAAAATGGGGGAAGAAATCTTCACCAGAGGGTTCGGCACCGGAGAACGCCCCGGCCGAATTGCCCCCTAAAGGGGACCCGCTCTCTCTCGAGATGTAAGTGAAGGGAGGGGTTCCATAATAAATGACACTCCTGTCTTATTTCTGAGGAAAGTGACCGAAACATTACCTTGCAGTTCGGATCTCAACCCTTCTCAGCAGAGCTCATCTTCAGGGGATCTTCGTCCGGAGATGATAGAGAGCGAAACGCCTCCTCTTCTTGCACCGTCTCACGAGGCAGGCGACCCCGAGGTGTCGTCTCGGAGGGTTTTCCCAAGTCCGGACCCTGAAAAAGGTGGTCAGGCTAGTCCGGCACCCTCTGGTGCGCAGTCGGAGGGGCTGAAGGATTTGCTTGGTAGGGCGTCCATCTCAGAAGAACACCGTATGTTGATGAATATGGTGATTGGAAGGGTTTCATCTGCGGAAAGCGGATTGTACGAGGCTGCCAAGAGTTTGCTAACAGGCTTTGAGGTACGCAAAAAGTTGTACCTTTTGGTAGAGCCGCATATTAAATGTGCCCTGTATAAATAGTAGCCCCTGAGACTCTGTGTGTCGTCAAGAGTGATGGCGCACAGAGGATCATAACCCCAGGTATAATATGTCGCCATTTCCATGAAGGTGGCGAGGCGTTCGGTGGCTACCCGGATTGATGAATCTGCCGAGCTAAAGCGGCAACTTGACGTAGCAGATGCCGACATCGCGCTTGTAAATAAGCGGCTGGACGAGGCACAAGGTATGTTCCAAAGACACCTGGTAATAGGAGCTCGATGCTCGGGCCTTATATATATGTGCTTAATGTAGCTGGTGCTGCTGCCGTGGAGAACCTTCGGGTGGAACTTGCCCGAGCCAAGGAGCAAGCAAGGAGAAGCGATGCGGCTGCCGTTAAAGCGGCTGAAGAGCTAAAAGCCGAACAGGCTGCTCACTGCCAGAGCAAAAAGGTGGTAGCCGAAATGGCCATAAAATTGAAGGATGCTACCGACCGCTGTAAATTTTTTGAACAAGAAGATAGGGCGTCTCAGAAGGACCTTGAAGAGATCACTGCCGAAGCCAAGGATACTCGCTCTGCAATGAGAGTTATGAAGGAGGAGCTGCGTCAGGCCGGAGATATCACGTCTGGAAAGCCCTATATGCTGCAGATGAAGTTCGGAGACCCCAAGTATGCTCTGTTAGACCGGCAGTGGAGTGCGGAAAACACTTATCTGGATTTGGCAGCTAGTGCGGCGGACGCGACCAAACACTTCCGCGGCCGAGGTGACCATGGATTGGAAGAGCTTTTCTGGTCGCAGTTCCACAATCCAGAACGCCCACTTTCAGTATCCGACCGTTTAGCCGCCTGGGCGGAGCTGAACAGGTTATCCGGACTCGCCATGAGGTATGTTGCGAGTCGTCTGTGGCCGGAGAAGCCGGAGCCGAAGAGTTATTTTGGCTTGGTGCAGCAGTTCCTTGGTTCGGTGCCGCATGCTGATGCAATGAAGAGGTCGGTGTGCATAGAGGGCGCACAGATGGCTCTTGCCCGTGTCAAAACATACGGGGCAGATATGAAGGCCAGTGTTGTTGCATCCCGAGATTCGGACGAAAGCCGAGTACCTGCCAAGCACTATTTTGAGGAAGTTCTCCATGGCGCTTGTTTAATAGAGTCGCAGTGCTCGAAGGATGTTGTGTTCGAATAGCTTATACAATTTGTAAAACGAATATTTTGATGGAAAAAGCTTTTTATACTTGTGCTTGCAAGAATTATGATGCCTCCTGTGCAGCCGTTTAATGTATATAACCTGAAAGATGGCAGTCGTTGGCTTCAGCCCCCATGCATAGAATGCGGGGGTGTTCGCAAAAAGGCGCCTTTTCACACTAAATCCAACGTCTTGGTCCTATAAAGGAGGTGGTGGCGCGGCGAACTAGGCAACCAGACTACAATGCGTTATCACTTTCACTTAGCCATATGAGTTTGACAGTGGGGCTACTGAATAGCCCCTAGGGGCACTACGCTCACCCGAATTCGGGGCGCGAGTGTGCCTTACCGGGAAGCGGCCCTTCGTTAATGCGGAGGAAACCTAAAGATTCCGAAACTCATCGAGTGGTTGACCTGTCTCTCGCTATATCATGACAGTCAGTTTTCGGCTTTCTCTACTGAGGTGCTCGCCTGGCCGAACCGGGGCACAATCGCAGTAGTTCTCCTGGTGCCGCGTTAGCCAATATGACGGAATGTAAGGCTGCAAAACATAGGAGCCAGGCAAACCCAACATTTGACCAAAGACATGATTCGGAGCTGATGCATATAGGGCCAAACTCGCGACGCCGAACACTCCCTAAGGTATTCGGTCTTTATGAGGATGGGCCGAAATAGAGCCCTTGGTAAAGAAGCCCCTGGTGTCCAGGTACCTGCAAAAATTCTGGCGTGGCCACATGCCAAGACGCCAGCCTCCTCCTCGGTTATAGAGAAAACCGGGGGATGTTGTCAACAAGAGACAGTAAAAAAGGTTTACGCAGGGTCTTAATCTAAAGAATCCTTGAAACGGGTCCCTGCTGCATGTCTGCGCCTGTGTCTCCATTGTGCCGTATCCTGGACGGGCGTAGCACGATGTTCGTCTGCGAAAGAGAGGAACTTAGTAAAAAATAAGCGTGCGAGAAATCTATATTAAAATAAACAAAATATAGTTGGAGCAAGAATTGAGCCGTATTGTCTCCGGGCGTGAACACATGGAGCCCCTTGTACGGGGTTATGCGGCTATTAAGCATGTTTACGCCTGACTCGTCGAGCCGTGTCCGGGATAGGAGGGCTGGACTAGTGGGCGGCTGTCCAGGCGGCCGCACCTTTGACCGTATTTTGGGGGTCAATTTATATTCCCATGTAATGAAATGATGCCCCTTGGGCCGGGCATTTTAAGTGTAAGGGATGCATAATGCAGTATTGCGTTAAAGCGGGCGAAAGCTTCACGTCCCAGTAGCGCTTGATAGCGACTTACGAATGGGGCGATGAGGAATGTTAGCTTTTTGCTTCAGAAGTTGTCGGGTGAGCCGCACGTGACTTCTAACGGAAGGGAACCCATACTTTGGCTATCTGGACCTGGCGTGACTCCTTGAAAGGAAGTGTTGCCATGGCGGATTATAGCTAGGTTTACCCCGAGTTTGCGGATTGTGTCCTGATATAACAGGTTCAAGTCACTGCCGCCGTCCATAAGGACTTTTGTAAATTGGAGTCTGTTAATAATCGGGTTCACGACCAAGGCAGTCCAGCCTGCGTTACGGGCTCCTTTGGAGTAATCCTAATGATCGAAGGTGATTGGTTGTAACAACCAGTGGCGATGCTCCTCTGGGGTTGGCCATACGGCGCGTGTCTTCGTAAGCGCCATTCTGTTTTTCCCTTTTGTCATCTGAAGTGAATTTACTGTCTTGACTTCTTGTGGGAACTTCTTTTGTTCTCCGGTGTTCTGCTTGTGGGGTGCGTCATCATCCTCGCTTGGTGTGTCGAGCCCCTTGTGTTCGGCGTTGAGTTTGCCGGACTGCTTGAAGACCCAACAATCTCTGTGGGTATGGTTTGCAGGTCTCCCAGGAGTGCTGTGGATTTGACATATTTTGTCCAAGATTTTATTGAGGTTGGATAGCTCGTCCCTGTCATCTTTGGGGGCGGCTTTTTCTGATTTTGCCGAGAGCTTTCGAATCCGGCGTTTACTGTCGCGCTCATCGGGCTATTGTTCTTTATCCGGCGCGGTTCTTTGTTACGGCATGGTTTCCCGTTCCCATCTCTGGGTTCGGATGTATTCGGGTCGCTGGTGCTGCTTCTTGCCAACCAGCTGTCCTCTCCTGCAAAAAAGCGGGTCATGAGGCTTGTTAATGCGGCCATTGTTCTTGGCTTTTCTTGGCCGAGGTGTCTGGCGAGCCATTCGTCTCGGACACTGTGTTTGAAAGCTGCTAGAGCCTCGGCGTCCGGACAGTCGACTATCTGATTCTTTTTAGTGAGGAATCTGTTCCAGAGTTTCTGGGCTGACTCTCCGGGCTGCTGAGTTATATGACTCAGATCATCTGCATCCGGAGGTCGGACATAGGTCCCTTGAAAATTTGCCTGGAAAGCATCCTCGAGCGCTTCCCAACTTCCCATGGCGTTTTTGGGAAGGCTTTTAAGCCAATGTCGGGCTGGCCCTTTGAGCTTAAGGGGTAAGTATTTTATGGCGTGGAGGTCATCTCCTCTGGCCATGTGTATGTGCAGGATATAATCCTCGATCCAGACTCCAGGGTCTGTTGTTCCGTCGTATGCTTCTATGTTTACGGGCTTGAATCCCGCTGGAAATTTGTGATCCAGCACCTCATCGGTGAAACATAGGGGATGCGCGACGCCCCTGTATTTAGGTGTGCCGCGATGTTTGGATATTTTTTGCATTGCATTGCCCACTGGAGCTTGCTTTCTCGGCCCATAGATGGATCTGGTTGGGCCAGTTTTTTGATGCGAATTCTTGGACGGGTCACGCGCTGTATTGAGTGCGGCGCCCTTCGTTGTTTGAGATCGATCGTGGGGTTGTCTATCCAGCCTTGTGGCTTCCTTATTTTTTGACTGCTGGGGCTTTATGTCCTCTTCATCAAATTCCGGAAGTAGTTTTCGCTTTGGATAGCTCTTTGTATGACGACTGTTGTCGTATTTGTGTGCGGTATTGAGTACTTTGCCCCATCTGATCCTGAGTGCATCTTCCGCTGTTTTGAGCCTTCGCTTCTGCTTTTTCAGGCTACGTGCAGTGGCAACGAGCCTTTGGTGGAGGTTCTGATGTTCCAGCAATTTGTACGGCGTGAAGTCGTCCGGACTATTATCTTACCCGGGGATGGGTTGTTCGGATTGTCCGCCCTGTTTGGACGGTTGCTCGATGGCATGTTCGTCTTCCGTTGATTCACCCTGCTCTATGGCTGGGTCTTTGTCGAGGTGGGGCTTGGCCTTGCGCTTACGCCGCCGCTTTGATTGTTTTTCCAGGGAGCGATCCCTGGTTGCGCCCTTTTGATCCTCATTGTCATTTATGTTAGGTGTGTCCACCATGTATACATCGTATGATGAGGCGGCTTTACAATGCCCTATAGGTGCTGGTTCTTGTTCGTCTCCTTTATCGGCGTCCATACCGTCGATGCCTTCGGAGTCGAAGTCGAGCATGTCAGTTTGATCGTCGATAGTGGCTATCAAGTGGGTGGTGAGTGGGTTTCAAATTTCTTCGTTGACCGCATCCCAACCATGCTGACCGTAATCCGGCCAGGGCTCTCCTGACAAAGAGAGAGACTTTAGTGAATTCAGGATGTCGCCAAAGGGCGAGTGTTGTAAGACGTCCGCGGCGGTGAACTCCATGATCGGAGCCCAATCGGGTTCGATCGGAAGGGGTGCGGAATATATGGAGTCTGGAGAGGAGTCCGGCACCTTGGAGTCACGGGCCCTGTAAAGGACTAGGCTGGTATTCGGCTCTATTGCCGTAGAGATTGCGGCTCCCGGGGTGTCATCCAACCGTCCACCCCCGACTAGCGCAGCAGGCTCCAAGCTAATGGTCGGAGCGGGCACCTGAGCGACGCTCTAGGCGTTGTCCGGCGACAGAGCTAAATCATGCCCATCGTGACAGTGCGGCGTGCTCGGCCATGGCTCGAATCAATCGAAGATCAAGTCCCCGGGGATGTCGTCCGTGTAATTTAAGCTTCCAAACCTGACCTGATGGCCAGGGGCGTAGCTTTCGATCTGCTCCAGATGGCCAAATGAGTTGGCCGGCAGTGCGAAGCCACCGAATATGAAGATTTGTCCGGGGAGAAAGGTCTCCCCCTGGACCGCGTCGTGATTGATGATCGAAGAAGCCATCGGGCCTAAAGGCGACGACACAGAGGAACTCTCAATGAAAGCACCAATGTCGGTGTCAAAACCGGCGGATCTCGGGTAGGGGGTCCCGAACTGTGCGTCTAGGCGGATGGTAACAGGAGACAAGGGACACGATGTTTTTACCCAGGTTCGGGCCCTCTCGATGGAGGTAAAACCCTACTCCTGGTTGATTAATATTGATGATATGGGTAGTACAAGAGTGGATCTACCACGAGATCAGAGAGGCTAAACCCTAGAAGCTAGCCTATGGTATGATTCTTGTTCGTCCTACGGACTAAAACCCTCCAGTTTATATAGACACTTGAGAGGGCTAGGGTTACACAGAGTCGGTTAAAATGGGAGGAGATCTTCATATCGTATCGCCAAGCTTGCCTTCCACGCCAAAGAAAGTCCCATCCGGACACGGGACGGAGTCTTCAATCTTGTATCTTCATAGTTTGGGAGTCCGGCGGAAGGTCATAGTCCGGCCATCCGGACACCCCCTAATCCAGGACTCCCTCAACGAGCCCTCTGAGTACTCCCTGTAGGGCCATTGGAAGGAGCACGTGGGGCACTGCTTGTTGGGCCAGGCAAGGAAGGAGGTGGAGGACCATGCTGTGTACGGCCTGGAGGTGGAGGAGATCCTCGAGGGTTGCCATCAACTATAGCCAGAACAGGAAAAACCAGTTAGTTGATTTATCTTGATGCTCAAAATAACATAGCGTGCGCAACTGGGTAGCATGTTCTGTGCAACTGCGCACCATGATGTGTGCATCTGAAATCACACACCTAGTTAGATGGGGGTGTTGGGCAGGTAATTACCTGGATGATCAGGCCCGTGAGTACTCCTTGTAGGGCCATTGGGAGGAGCACGCGGGGCACTGCTTGTTGGGCCAGGCGGGGGAGGTGGTGGTGGACCACGCCGTGTAGGGTGTGGAGGTGGAGGAGGTCCTTGAGGGTTGCCATCAACTATAGCCAAAACAAGAAAAACCAGTTAGTTGTTTTATCTTGATGCTCATAGCGTGCGCAACTGGGTAGCATGTTTTGTGCAACTGGGTAGCATGTTCTGTGCAACTGGGCACCATGATGTGTGCAATTGAAATCTCACACGTAGTTAGATGAGGGTGTTGGACAGGTAATTACCTGAATGATGAGGCCCGTGAGTACTCCCTGTAGGGCCATTGGGAGGAGCACGCGAGGCACTGCTTGTTGGGCCAGGCGGGGGAGGAGGTGGAGGACCATGCTGTGTAGGGCTTGGAGGTGGAGGAGGTCCTCGAGGGTTGCCATCATCAGATGGCCCCGTGGCAGTAGTTGGTTTTTTCTTTTTCTTGGACTTGTTCAGGTGGCTGATCTCGGTACGTGCTGCGTGCATATGCTTGTATACAATAGCTTGTGCTGGATCAGAACCACTCGCAAACTTTGCTAGTTTCCGAAAAATCGTATATCATGTTCCTCTCCCTTATCTGCTTCTTTGATTGAGGAGGCATTTCATCTGGTTGCTCATAACTAGTACCTGGCGCACTAGGTATAGCAGTGTCAGGACCCCGACTCGATGTCACATCGATCTAGCCGGTAACACTTCATATCACTTTGCGGCCTCACGCACGGTGTTCCCACGGGTGTCGCCTTACCTTTGCCCGGGACCGTTTGCGCCTTTTGGCTCACGTATATGATAGTGTCGCTAGCATCCATATGATAAAGAGCCCGGGCTGACATGACTAGTCGTAAACCCAAAGTGGCACAGACTTACAGGGACAGGCATCCATGACCCAGCTTCGAACGTGTCGGTCATCAGCAAGTGGGTCCGGGCTGTAGCACTGGGCTAGCAGGACTCCGGTAAACCGGGCTGTAGCGGGCTAACAGGACTCCGGTACTCAAAGCGTGACATTTCCCCGAAGGGACAGACACAGGAACGAAGAAGGACACATGCCGGCCAGCCTAAGTGTTCCAGAGCAGTAGCAAGCTACCATGGCTCAGCGGTAACACTAGGAGACATTTCCCGGTAAGAGAGGCTACTAAAGGTAAAAAACTAGATAGTCAGATCCCACACATACCAAGCATTTCAATCATACACACAATATGCTCGATATGTGCAAATACAACGAAGCATCACAACATGACTCTATGACACAAGTACTTTATTTAAGGCTCAGGGAGCCATACATATCATTCACACAGGTACGGGTCTCACGACCCAACATACAAGTCATACAGTCATACAAGCCAACAGCGGAAGTACTTTGTCTGGGTACAGACAACTAGTAAAATAAAAGAGGCTTGGAAGCCTAACTATACTACGTGGTCCATCACAAGCTCAGGGTCACCACCTGGGTCTTTAGCCTACTCGTTGATGTCAACGTCTACATAGAACCCATCAGAAGGGGTTGCAGCGTCTTCTGTAAAAAATGTAGATTATAGCAACATGAGTACAAAGGTACTCAGCAAGACTTACATCAGATCCTACATACATGCATAGTATCAAGAAGGGTTGGTGGAGTTATTGCAGCAAGCCAGCTTTGACTCATGGCTAGACTATCCTACGATACTCCATGTTGAAATAGTTTTGCGCACACGAGTCCACTACTCACCACTTCAATACACTACCGAGGATCCACCTCCGTCTTCCTACGGAAGAGCCATCCTTGGCACTCACACTTATCTTGAGGCTTTTAATAGTATCCATTTACTTGTCTATGAACTGTATAGGCAACCAAGTAGTCCTTTACCGCGGACGCGGCTATTCGAATAGATCATGTTAACCCTGCAGGGGTGTACTTCTTCATACATGTTTCCACCACTTAGCGTCTGCACATGACATGTGCTCGGCAGACTTCAAGCGAAAGCCGACGTGGGTGTAGACCACGACCTACCTAAACACTTAAGCCTCTAGTCCAGGTTTATCGCCTATTCAGGTTCCATCCGCAGGGAGTCCGGCCGAGGTTTCCCATACGGCCCCGAACGATGTGAACAGGGTTCCCGAGATACCTAACGGGTATTCGGTACACCCGGCCACGTACCTACCGCATCACAGCCCACCCCTACGGTCAGCGCTGTCCACGGCCTCCAGTAGGCTACAAACACCAGAAACTACTTGCAACTCCTGGACAGAGGACTAGGGTGAATAAGAAGTCGAGCGGGGTCATATTTCAGGGCCCAATGTATGGTAGTAGCTGAATCATGGATCACGAACACAGAACTCAGTTCCTGAGGACGGCTGCAATGAGACAACCCACCATGTACTCCTACATGGCCTCTCACCGCTACCTTTACCAAATCGTGTTCACACACTTAGCTCACACACAGTAGGACAGGTTCACACGCCTCTGATTCATCCCCGATGAATCAGACCTGACTCAACTCTAAGCAATAGCAGGCATGACAAACAAACATGAATGAGTAGGCACATCAGGGCTCAAACAACTCCTACTCATGCTAGTGGGTTTCATCTATTTACTGTGGCAATGACAGGTCATGCAAAGGACAAAGGGGTTCAGCTACCGCAGCAAGTAACAGATGAATCGGTGTTGTCCTAATGCAGTAAAAGAGAGCAGGAGCGAGAGAGTAGGATTGTATCGGAATGAACAAGGGGGTTTTGCTTGCCTGGCACTTCTGAAGATAACATTGAGTCTTCATCAGTGTCAACGATCACATCATCGGTATCACGTCTATCGAGAGGGGACAAATACCGGCAACACAGAAAGGAACACAATCAATGCAATGCACAATATGATGCATGATCATGACATGGCAAAATGAATGTGTTTTGAGCCAATGCAACTAGCAACAGATTAAATGAAGTTGGTTTGAATACAAGATTCAAATTCAAACTCCATATGTGATTATTTAAGTGCCCTTTATTTGATTTGTGCTAAACAGCTGCTATAAGTTGTTCTAACATGCATGAAAATGGTACAGATGGATTCCTTGAATTTTTCTGATAATTTTTCATATATAAATTATTTAATTTGGAGTTACGGTTAATTTTCTATGAATTTTAGAAGTTTTAGGCATTTTCTGGAATTTCCTGAATATTTAGAATTAGAATAATTCCAGAAAATGAATTATGGCGTCAGCAGGTCAACGTGGCTGGTCCAGGTCAAACCTGGCCAGTGGGTCCCATCCGTCAGTGACTAACCTAACTAATCTAATTCAGTTAGCGGCCTGGGGCCCATTGTCAGTGTCTATTAAACTAACTAATATTTAGTTAACACTAATCCTAGCCTAATTAACAGGCCGGCCCCACATGTCATGGACACAGGGGGGGTCAAAGGGTCAAACCCCCTGGTCGGCGGGGTCAACTCGCCGGCGTTTAGCCGCCGGCGAGGCTAAACGCGGCGGTGCAGGTGCGGGTTTCACGTACAGGGCACCGTTCGGGGCGCCGTTGGGCGCTATGGATAGCTGGGAGTGGCCCGCGGCGAGTGGTGCAGGTAGTTGGGTTCGGGGTCGCCGGAAAAGGCGCCGGCGACGAGCTTTGGCGGTGGTGGTGGTCGGTGATGCACGGGCGCGTCGCTACGATGCGTCGGTGAGCAAAAGGAGAGGCTGGGCAGCACCTGCTAGGCACGGGGAGCACCACGAGCAGCATGGTGAGGCCAGAGGGGCATGGAGGCTATGCGTGCAGCAGCAATGGCGGACGGTGGCTTCAGTGCTCGTGGGGAACGGCGCTACAGCACGGGGGCGAGCACAAGGAGTTAGGGGATAAGGTAAGTGGCTCACGGCGAGTCAGACGGTGCAGACGGCGGGGCCGGGGAGGCTCTGGATGCGGCGAATCAAGCGACGGAGATCGCCGGCACCGAGGTTGAAGAAGACGTCCGGGGCGGCGATGCAGCGCTCCCCTGGTTGCTTGGCTCGGGGTGGACGAGGAGGACGATGATGCGGAGCTCGGGGATACGAAGAGGGAGCGAGGGAGTGGTTGTGGCTGCGGCGGTGACGAACGGCGGCGACGATGGCGTTCGGCCGTTCGCGGGAGAGGGAAACAGAGGAGGGGGAGGAGCACAGGGAGAATGAGAGGGGCCAGGGGGTGCGTGGCGTCTCCGTGGCGCAGGTCAGGACGAGGGAGGGCAAGCAGGAGGTGGCGGGAGGACGTGGCCGCGGTCGCTCGCGTGCGGGCACGCAACTGCTTCGGGGCGAGGGGAGGAAGACGACGGAGGGGCTGCGGTGGTGGGCTGGGCCAGTTGGCCAGGCCGCCTGCTGGGCCGGCCAGGTGGGCTGCCAGGTAGGTCCAGGTGAGTTCTCTCTCTCTCCTCTATTTTCTGTTTTCTATTATTTCTGCAACTGTAGGGCTTTATTAAAAATACTTAGGCATCTTAAAAAAATCCTGGAATAATCAAGGGCTCTATTTAGATTATTTCCAACAGCCCACACTTATTTTCAGAATTATTTGGGCATTTAGAATATTTTATAGCATTTAAATGCCCAAATGCAAATAGAGTATGATTTAATTCAGAGCCCAATATGTCCTGCAAAAATATAAATCATTTTTGGTAGATGCTTTCACCTCTAACCAGAAATGTTGAACATTTTTAGAGGGCATTTTGGGTTTAATGAAAAAGATTTTATTTTGACCCTAGTTGAATTCATTTGGTGCTAGGGTTTAGTCAATCCCCATTTCAGGTTTAAATGAAATTTAAACTGTCAGGACCCCGACTCGATGTCACATCGATCTAGCTGGTAACACCTCATATCACTTTGCGGCCTCACGCACGGTATTCCCACGGGTGTCGTCTTACCTTTTCCCGGGACCGTTTGCGCCTTTTGGCTCACGTATATGATAGTGTCGCTAGCATCCATATGATAAAGAGCCCGGGCTGACATGACTAGTCGTAAACCCAAAGTGGCACAGACTTACAGGGACAGGCATCCATGACCCAGCTTCGAACGTGTCGGTCATCAGCAAGTGGGTCCGTGCTGTAGCACTGGGCTAGCAGGACTCCGGTAAACCGGGCTGTAGCGGGCTAACAGGACTCCGGTACTCAAAGCGTGACATTTCCCCGAAGGGACAGACACAGGAACGAAGAAGGACACATGCCGGCCAGCCTAAGTGTTCCAGAGCAGTAGCAAGCTACCATGGCTCAGCGGTAACACTAGGAGACATTTCCCGGTAAGAGAGGCTACTAAAGATAAACAACTAGATAGTCAGATCCCACACATACCAAGCATTTCAATCATACACACAATATGCTCGATATGTGCAAATACAACGAAGCATCACAACATGACTCTACGACACAAGTACTTTATTTAAGGCTCGGGGAGCCATACATAACATACACCAAGGTACGGGTCTCACGACCCAACATACAAGTCATACAGTCATACAAACCAGCAGCGGAAGTAACTTGTCTGAGTACAGACAACTAGTAAAATAAAAGAGGCTTGGAAAGCCTAGCTATACTACGTGGTCCTTCACAAGCTCAGGGTCACCACCTGGGTCTTTAGCCTACTCGTTGATGTCGACGTCTACATAGAACCCATCAGAAGGGGTTGCAGCGTCTTCTGTAACAATGTAGATTATAGCAACATGAGTACAAAGGTACTCAGCAAGACTTACATCAGATCCTACATACATGCATAGTATCAAGAAGGGTTGGTGGAGTTATTGCAGCAAGCCAGCTTTGACTCTTGGCTAGGCTATCCTACGATACTCCAACTTGAAATGGTTTTGCGCACACGAGTCCACTACTCACCACTTCAATACACTACCGAGGATCCACCTCCGTCTTCCTACGGAAGAGCCATCCTCGGCACTCACACTTATCTTGAAGCTTTTAGTAGTTTCCATTTACTTGTCTATGAACTGTATAGGCAACCAAGTAGTCCTTTACCGCGGACGCGGCTATTCGAATAGATTATGATAACCCTGCAGGGGTGTACTTCTTCATACATGTTTCCACCACTTAGCGTCTACACACGACATGTGCTCGGCAGACTTCAAGCGAAAGCCGACGTGGGTGTAGACCACGACCTACCTAAACACTTAAGCCTCTAGTCCAGGTTTATCGCCTATTCAGGTTCCATCCGCAGGGAGTCCGGCCGAGGTTTCCCATACGGCCCCGAACGATGTGAACAGGGTTCCCGAGATACCTAACGGGTATTCGGTACACCGTGCCACGTACCTACCGCATCACAGCCCACCCCTACGGTCAGCGCTGTCCACGGCCTCCAGTAGGCTACAAACACCAGAAACTACTTGCAACTCCTGGACAGAGAGCTAGGGTGAATAAGAAATCGAGCGGGGTCATATTTCAGGGCCCAATGCATGGTAGTAGCTGTATCTTAAATCACACATACAGATCTCAGTGCTTAAGGTCGGCTTCAATGAAACAACCCACCATGTACTCCTACATGGCCTCTCATCGATACCTTTACCAAATCGTGTTCACCACACCACTCTCATTACCGACGTAATCATTTCACTCTAGCCATCACCCAGATGAACCAGACCTGACACGACTCTAAGCATAGCAGTCATAGCAAGGTAGGAACAACACATACATATGGCTCAATCAACTCCTACACATGCTAGTGGGTTTCATCTAGTTACTGTGGCAATGACAGGTCATGCAGAGTGTCACATCCCTAGATGCTGGTAGTGCTCTAGGCTAGCTTCATGTTTGCATCATGTTTAAATTCTGAAATTTGAACTGAGGGAATTTTGGAAAGCCTCAAAAACTTAAATAAAAGAGGGGCAAAGAACCCTGGAAAATGCATTCAATGTTTTCAAAATGGCCTTAAATAATGTTGGTTATATTTTGGCAAGGGTTTTACACCAAACCAAAAATAATGAACATTTTGAGGAATATTTTGAGCATTGAATTTAAATCATATTCTATTTGAATTTGGAATTATATTCATAATATATAATGAATATATTTTCAAATACCTCTGATATATTTTATGAGCTTTTGGAAAAGTCCATCTAGCAATATAAAAATATTCAGAGGAGCTTTGGCATTGTTTGAATTATTATTTTTAATTCAAACAGTGGCAAAAGAATTAGTTAAAAGAAAAATAGAACAGAAATAAAAAAAAGAGAGAGAAGAAGTACCTGGCCTCACCGTGCAGCCCAGCCGGCCCAGCTCCCCCACCAGCGCGGCCCAGCCCACCTTCCCCCCCCCCCCTTGTCCTCTTCTTCCTCTGCCAGAAGGCAGAGGCGAGGCGTGGCGCGCGCCCGAGCGCCCCGGCCACCTCCTGCTTCGCGCTGGAGGCCGCCCTTCGTTCTAATTCGCGCCACGACGACGCCCCGTGTCCCCTCTCTCCTTTCCCTCACTCGCTGCATCCCCTCTCCCTCTTCTGCCTCCCTCCCTGCACGCGCCGAGCGGAGCCCGTCGCCACCAACGCCGTTCGCCGCGGCCACCATCCCCTTCTCACCTCCCCGATGCTTCCCAAAGCTCCGCAGTGCCTCCCTCGACCTCCTCGACGTCTCACGCGACCAGAAGGGCCCCGAGCAGCCGCCATCGACATCATCCCCAAGCTTCGGCCCCGGCGCCGTTCTCCGTCGAATTCGGCCACTCCGGCGCGCCCCCGAGCCCACTGACCCTCCCTACAGCTCCGCGGTGAGCCTCTGTGCAGAACCCCTCTCTCTCCCCTTGTTTTTGCGAGCCCTAGGCCATAGTTCCGTCGAGACCGAGACCTCACCGGCGCCGGACTTGTCGCCGTCGTCGTTTTGGTTCGCCTCCGTCCAAACCGAGCACGCAGTCGTACTCAGAGCGCTCCCAGGAGCCCGTAGCGCCCACCAACCCCTCCTCCCATGCACCATAGCGCCGGTCCCGCGAACCCCCGAACTCCGGCCGCCGCCGAAGTCGACGCTGCGCTCGACTCAGGCCCCGTCTCACCCTCCCGATGCTACAAATGGATGCGCGCAAGTGCTAGCAAGCTAACGCCGCCACCAGCTCGTCCTCTTGTGCACCATAGCGCTAAGCCGCCCGAAACCGTAGCTCCGGCAGCCGCCAAAGAGCTCGCCGCCGGCAGCTCCGGCCACCCCAGCTCCTCCCACTTGCACTACCAGACGCGCGCGAGTCTGGGCTTCGCGTGGGTGGTCTCCGCCGCCCGAATGGTCGCCGGAGCGGCGATCCCGAGCCCCTCCGCCGCGTTTGCTGTCGCCGGCGGCTAAACGCCGGCGCATTAGCCCAGTCGACCAGGGGGTTTGACCTCCCCTGGGTCAATGACATGTGGGCCCGACCCTGGCTAATTCTAGTTTAGGATTAATTTAAAGTTAATCAATTCTGTTAATTAATCGTGACACTGACAGCAGGGCCCCACCTGCTAATTAAGTATAGATTAGTTTCTGTTTAGTTTTAAACTAATCCAGTGGCCCCACCCGTCAGTTTTGACCCTGCTGACGTGGCCTTTGACCCGGCCCCACCTGCCATTGACACTAAACAGCCCTGGGTCACTGACCAGTGGACCCCACTGGTCAGGTTTGACCTGGAGGCGCCCTGTTGACCTGCTGACGTCACTAATACGTCATGCTGACGCAGTAAAGTATTTCTGGAATTAAAATAAATTAGGAAATGATTTATAATTCCAGAATATATTCTAAACTTCAATAAATCATAGAAAATTAATCGTAACTCCAAATTAAATAATTTATATATGAAAAATTATCAGAAAAATTCAAAGAATCCATCTGTACCATTTTCATGCATGTTAGAACAACTTATCGCTACTGTTTAGGGCAAATGAAGTGAATGACATTTAAATAACCACATATGGAGTTTGAATTTGAATCTTGGATTCAAACCAACTTCATTTAATCTGTTGCTAGTTGCATTAGCCCAAGACACATTCATTTTGCCATGTCATGATCATGCATCATATTGTGCATTGCATTGATTGTGTTCCCTTCTGTGTTGCCGGTATTTGTCCCCTCTCGATAGACGTGATACCGATGATGTGATCGTTGACACTGATGAAGACTCAATGTTATCTTCAGAAGTGCCAGGCAAGCAAAACCCCCTTGTTCATTCCGATACAATCCTACTCTCCCGCCCCTGCTCTCTTTTAATGTATTAGGACAACACCGATTTATCTGTTACTTGCTGCGGTAGCTGAACCCCTTTATCCTTTGCATGACCTGTCATTGCCACAGTAAATAGATGAAACCCACTAGCATGAGTAGGAGTTGTTTGAGCCCTGTTGTGCCTACTCATTCATGCTTGTTTGTCATGCCTGCTACTGCTTAGAGTTGAGTCAGGTCTGATTCATCGGGGATGAATCAGAGGCGTGTGAACATGTCCTACTGTGTGTGAGCTAAGTGTGTGAACACGATTTGGTAAAGGTAGCGGTGAGAGGCCATGTAGGAGTACATGGTGGGTTGTCTCATTGTAGCCGTCCTCAGGAACTGAGTTCTGTGTTTGTGATCCATGATTCAGTTACTACCATACATTGGGCCCTGAAATATGACCCCGCTCGACTTCTTATTCACCCTTGTCCTCTGTCCAGGAGTTGCAAGTAGTTTCTGGTGTTTGTAGCTTACTGGAGGCCGTGGACAGCGCTGACCGTAGGGGTGGGCTGTGATGCGGTAGGTACGTGGCACGGTGTACCGGATGCCCGTTAGGTATCTCGGGAACCCTGTTCACATCGTTTGGGGCTGTGAGCGAAACTCCGGCCGGATCTCCTCATGGATGGAACCCGAATAGGAGATAAACCTGGACTAGAGACTTGAGTGTTTAGGTAGGTCGTGGTCTACACCCACGTCGGCTTTCGCTTGAAGTCTGCCGAGCACATGTCGTGTGCAGACGCTAAGTGGTGGAAACATGTATGAAGAAGTACACCCCTGCAGGGTTAACATCATCTATTCGAATAGCCGTGTCCGCGGAAAAGGACTTCTGGGTTGCTTATATCAGTTCATAGACAAGTGAAAGTGGATACTTTAAAATGCGCAAGATAAGCGTGAGTGCTATGGATGGCGTTCTCGTAGGGAGACGAGAGCGGATCCATAGTGGTGTATTGATATGGTGAATATGTGGACTCGTGTGCGCCACCTCAAAAGAGTCGCTTGCAGTCGTAGTTTAGGATAGCCACCGAGTCAAAGCTGGCTTGCTGCAGTTAAACCCCACCATCCCCTTGTTGAAAATGATGCATATGTAGTTAGTTCTGATGTAAGTCTTGCTGGGTACATTTGTACTCACGTTTGCCTATTTTATGTTTTTGCAGAGAGACTTCAGTCTCACTAGTAGTTCCACGTGGACTTCGACGTTTAGCTTGTTACCTCAGCTACGATCTTGTGCCCTCGGCAGGATCTGATAGATAGTCAGGCTTCTCAGCCTTTTTCATTTATAGATGTCTGTACCTAGACATGATAGCTTCCGCTTGTGCTTTGATTTGTATGCTCTGAATGTTGGGTCATGAGACCCCTGTTTGTAATATCTCGCTCCTCGGAGCCTATTGAATAAATTACTTGAGTCGTAGAGTCATGTTGTGATGCCATGTTGTGTTTGCACATATCGAGCATATTGTGTGTATGTTATTGAAATGCTTGGTATGTGTGGGATCTGACTATCTAGTTGTTTATCTTTAGTAGCCTCTCTTATCGGGAAATGTCTCCTAGTGTTTCCACCGAGCCATGGTAGCTTGCTACTGCTCCGGAACACTTAGGCTGGCCGGCATGTGTCCTTCTTCGTTCCTGTGTCTGTCCCTTCGAGGAAATGTCACGCGATGAATACCGGAGTCCTGTTAGCCCGCTATAGCCCGGTTCACCGGAGTCCTGCTAGCCCAGTGCTACAGCCTGGATTCACTCGCTGATGACCAACACGTTCGATGCTGGGTCATGGATGCCTGTCCCTGTAAGTCTGTGCCACTTTGGGTTTACGACTAGCCATGTCAGCCCGGGATCCTTATCATATGGATGCTAGCGACACTGTCATATACGTGTGCCAAAAGGCGCAAACGGTCCCGGGCTAAGGTAAGGCGACACCCGTGGGAATACCGTGCGTGAGGCCGCAAAGTGATATGAGGTGTTACATGCTAGATCGATGTGGCATTGAGTCGGGGTCCTGACAGCGTTGGTATCAGAGCTTGACTGCCTGTAGGATTACCAAGCCAAACTGGTCGAAGTTGAGTCTAGAAATTCTTAGTTATATAAGGGAATTGATTGTGGGATGGAACGTAAGGCTCTTTTTACTCCTTATACCTCATGGCCTTCTGATCTGAGTCATCATCTTCTCTTCTACGGGGATTAAGAACTAGGATTTCTCTTCTTTCTATCAGGATCACGTGTTACTAATCCGAAGACTTATAAGATTGTTGGATTTAAGCTTGAGTTCAGTTTCTACTACTTCCGTATGTTAATTGTTGATCTCGAAACCTTGATATCGTGCTTCTGAGTGGTTATGCCACCATTTTGTGAATGTCTCAAATCTTTTCTGAGCATTTACAACCGTTATGCTGTCCGAGTCATCCCAGGTTTCTAAATAGTCTGATGCATTTGCAAAATCCTTTCCCTCTGGTCTCGATGTTCCTTTATGCCAGCTCAATCACACTAATTGTTGAGTTGAGGTATTCTATTGCCTTGACATTATGTTGGAGTTACTATAATGACCTTAGGTGTCTCAGGGGATCATCTAGTAGCCTAGCCATGATTTATGCTCCAGTGTGATGACTCTGGCCGTCATTATCGAAAGCATCCCGTGATGCCATCTAGTAGTAGGTATTCTATCCTTGGGTTTTGAACCCGAGATTCACCCTACTTGCTTCATGTTGATAGTTTTGCTCGTTCCTTTAGGTTATTAGTAACTTTGCGATAGTCCTCGAGGTCCGTGGTATTTCCTTCTTCCAAATACTATGAACCGCTTATGGCAGATGTTTATTGGATCAAAAAAATCACAATTAGAGTACTCTTGAGGAGTTCTCCATTCATAAATCGTGACTCTGCCAGTTCTACCTTTCTGCATGGGTTATCCGGAAGAAATATGTTGAACTTGGTTCGACATACTAATCTATGCATCCACAACTCAGAAAATTATATGTTCCTTTGAGTTGTTCTCTTTAGTTGCATTCCGACCCTCGCCTATCAATTGATAGTCAAGAGTAGTCGAGCATTCGTGATCACCGATGCTCGTTATTCTTGTGGTCCGTCAAGCCATTCTGTCCAGAATGACTTGGAGAAACAAACTCCAGTACCTCATTCATATCTAGGATTGGGTCAAAGTAGTTGTATTCCGCAGAACAAATTGCTAATCCAGCTTTTGCTCTGTTCTACCTTGGAGTATTACCATCCTTATATCGGGATTGTTATAGGAATTGCACACCATCCTATGAACTCTTGGTACAGCGATACTTCTTACCATCATTGTTCATTCCTCGGTTCCTGTGTTGATGCAACCGGAATACCGACAAATGATTTGTGATGTGTGAAATCAATACTGGTAGCAACTCTGTTGCTTGGTAGTTAAAGGATAATAATTTCATTCTTAGTATGTTGGTTTTCGAATCATCCTTCTAAGACTGATCGTGCTACCTAGTCCTTATTTCGGTGCACCCTTCGATTGATGAGTTAGGATCTTGTCCAGTCCTCACTCATTTGATCATATCGTCTTGCCCTCAAAAGCAAGATTGTTCTCGAGCTTAGTAACATACCGGTGGCTCGTGATTTTCTGAATATCTTCTCAGAAGTATTACCAGGTTGTCACCTGACCGCTATGTTGAGCTCGTGATCAAGTTGGTTTCTTGTGAACCACCCTTTCTCCAAAAATCGGTGTTAGATATCCCTGAGCTAGTTGGTTAAGCTGGACAACAACTTGGAGAGTTGGAAGATAAAAACTTGTCTGACTTAGTTCGTTCCAAAGGGATATTCTTGTGTAGTGTGTGTTGAAGAAAGATGATATCTTCATCGATTGGTCCCTGTGATCAGTTGCTGGACCTATTGTCTTATCAATCCTTTGATTTGAGTGTGGGCTATCGTCAAATCAAGTCAGAACCAACGATGTTCGTAATGTTGTCTTACTCGTGGTTGATCCCTCGAGCATACACCATTATATCTTTGGGGCTGACCAATGCTATCACCGTGTTCACACGATGGTGGAAGTCCAGTGATATGGAAATTCTGATGAGTTGTTGTTGAGCCCATTGACAACATTCTTATCTCCTCCATGATGTTGTTGAACATTAAGTTAGTGTTGGAAACTTTTGAAAACATTTCTTCATGCTAGTTCATGGAGCAAATGTTCGGATGTAAGAAGTGACTTCCTCCAGTCCATGTGCATTTGATGCAAGTTGCCGCCGTGGATTCGAGAAAGTCAATGTTGTTTCCTTTGGAATCATCCCAAATCAGTCATGCATACGTGCGAAGTATTCTGTGGTTCGGAGACTTGCAACCTCCATTCTATATGGGTCCCTAGAACACCAAGCCACTGATTGATTTGTTCAAGATTAATAAGTTCTAAGTGCTAGTCCCGAAGGTACCAGACGGATTTGTACAAAACTTCGATATCCTCGCTGATGGTTCCCCCTCCTGAACTCGGTAATGTTTTATTATAAGACTACTTTGTGGTCATGCTTGTCTTGGACAACGTGTTCACATGTTTGTAGCAGAACCAGCTCATGTTTTGGAGCTTGCTATCGTAGTTCATTTCCCGAGAATCTCGCAACGTCATCTCGTCGAATTGTGTTGCAAACTTTCATTTTTCTTCCTAGACTCGATGAGTCTGGAATATCCTGACACCAACCAGATCTGAATCTCAGGCAGATATGATGGTTTGGAACATTTCCCAAGAACTATAATATTGGTCCCTTGATAACCGGTAAAGTGGATGTCGTGGCCAGCACCACCCAGCCGAAGGACCTATTATTGTGGTATCTTGATTGAAGCAGTTGGCCACCTTCCCATAAGGACTTCGTAGGATTTACTTCCTAGTTGTGCCTTATGCTTATTGTGTTCCCGAAGTCCGACCTTTTACTTGATGTTTTAGATATCAAACCATATATATGAATGGGTTATACTAGCACATCAAGGAGAACATTAGAAGCGGAGTGCTAAATGTCTCTCGGTCGATCATCCAGATTTTATTTGCTTGGCCTTGCTAAGGTGAAATCTGAGAAAGTGTTATCCTCCTTCGCATCTGCATCGTCCATTGCTATTCATCATGGTAGTATGTTGTGTTGTCAGCACCCTTGACGCGGTTGTTGATAAAACCTTGATGATTGTGGAAATGCTTAAGTTCTTGAGAGCACGCACAAGCGCTACGTCTTATCATCGGCACTAGCTGGGATTGCCCCAGATTCCCTCGGTTATGCTATAACCACTCCAACAGTGAATTCACTCTCTATTGTTGGGTTCTTCCCCAGTTACCAGAATCATTCCCAGCATTTGCATTTTGTTCCTAGCTTGCACCGCCAATGTGCCATCCTACCATGGGTCTCTTCCACCTCCGGTGATAAGCAAATTCATCCATTACGTTGTCTTCAACAAGGTAATCCACATCATCCAAGTCCGAGTATGCCATTCTACAGACCCCCTCCAAACGATCGTTGTGAATTGCCTTATGCTGGTATGAAGAGTTTCAATGATCTCTGAATCAAAAGTAATTCTTTTTGCCACTTAAGGTAATACTCTACGATCACCTTCCTCCAGGATGTTTCGTCGTGGTATCATGGCAACTCAACTCTTCGCTACGTTGGCAATCGTTTACCACCTTCTTAAGCGTGGAATCGTTGTCTACCTAGTGAACCTTCGTCATCTGCTCCACTCCATTTCTTCAAATCTGTGCTTCGTCTCCCAGCTCAAGAGATGTTGCTATGTCTCATTCCGTGAGTTGTTCGATCTTCGAGAAGATCGACCCTTCTAGAGTCTCTTTCCCTCCAGGTCATGTTGGCAGGATTTCTCAGAGCAAGACGACAAGACAAAGATGGTGATCGAATCAACGTTTCTATGAAGTGCAACCTGGATCGTGAAGATTATACTAGTTGCGTTTACCTTTCACCTTACCCTACGCTTGAATCTCGAGACGAGATTCTTGTTTAGTGGGGGTGAGTTGTCACATCCCTAGATGCTGGTAGTGCTCTAGGCTAGCTTCATGTTTGCATCATGTTTAAATTCTGAAATTTGAACTGAGGGAATTTTGGAAAGCCTCAAAAACTTAAATAAAAGAGGGGCAAAGAACCCTGGAAAATGCATTCAATGTTTTCAAAATGGCCTTAAATAATGTTGGTTATATTTTGGCAAGGGTTTTACACCAAACCAAAAATAATGAACATTTTGAGGAATATTTTGAGCATTGAATTTAAATCATATTCTATTTGAATTTGGAATTATATTCATAATATATAATGAATATATTTTCAAATACCTTTGATATATTTTATGAGCTTTTGGAAAAGTCCATCTAGCAATATAAAAATATTCAGAGGAGCTTTGGCATTGTTTGAATTATTATTTTTAATTCAAACAGTGGCAAAAGAATTAGTTAAAAGAAAAACAGAACAAAAATAAAAAAAAGAGAGAGAAGAAGTACCTGGCCTCACCGTGCAGCCCAGCCGGCCCAGCTCCCCCACCAGCGCGGCCCAGCCCACCTTCCCCCCCCCCTTGTCCTCTTCTTCCTCTGCCAGAAGGCAGAGGCGAGGCGTGGCGCGCGCCCGAGCGCCCCGGCCACCTCCTGCTTCGCGCTGGAGGCCGCCCTTCGTTCTAATTCGCGCCACGACGACGCCCCGTGTCCCCTCTCTCCTTTCCCTCACTTGCTGCATCCCCTCTCCCTCTTCTTCCTCCCTCCCTGCACGCGCCGAGCGGAGCCCGTCGCCACCAACGCCGTTCGCCGCGGCCACCATCCCCCTCTCACCTCCCCGATGCTTCCCAAAGCTCCGCAGTGCCTCCCTCGACCTCCTCGACGTCTCACGCGACCAGAAGGGCCCCGAGCAGCCGCCATCGACATCATCCCCAAGCTTCGGCCCCGGCGCCGTTCTCCGTCGAATTCGGCCACTCCGGCGCGCCCCCGAGCCCACTGACCCTCCCTACAGCTCCGCGGTGAGCCTCTGTGCAGAACCCCTCTCTCTCCCCTCGTTTTTGCGAGCCCTAGGCCATAGTTCCGTCGAGACCGAGACCTCACCGGCGCCGGACTTGTCGCCGTCATCGTTTTGGTTCACCTCCGTCCAAACCGAGCACGCAGTCGTACTCAGAGCGCTCCCAGGAGCCCGTAGCGCCCACCAACCCCTCCTCCCATGCACCATAGCGCCGGTCCCGCAAACCCCCAAACTCCGGCCGCCGCCGAAGTCGACGCTGCGCTCGACTCAGGCCCCGTCTCACCCTCCCGATGCTACAAATGGATGCGCGCAAGTGCTAGCAAGCTAACGCCGCCACCAGCTCATCCTCTTGTGCACCATAGCGCTAAGCCGCCCGAAACCGTAGCTCCGGCAGCCGCCAAAGAGCTCGCCGCCGGCAGCTCCGGCCACCCCAGCTCCTCCCACTTGCACTACCAGACGCGCGCGAGTCTGGGCTTCGCGTGGGTGGTCTCCGCCGCCCGAATGGTCGCCGGAGCGGCGATCCCGAGCCCCTCCGCCGCGTTTGCTGTCGCCGGCGGCTAAACGCCGGCGCATTAGCCCAGTCGACCAGGGGGTTTGACCTCCCCTGGGTCAATGACATGTGGGCCCGGCCCTGGCTAATTCTAGTTTAGGATTAATTTAAAGTTAATCAATTCTGTTAATTAATCGTGACACTGACAGCAGGGCCCCACCTGCTAATTAAGTATAGATTAGTTTCTGTTTAGTTTTAAACTAATCCAGTGGCCCCACCCGTCAGCTTTGACCCTGCTGACGTGGCCTTTGACCCGGCCCCACCTGCCATTGACACTAACCAGCCCTGGGTCACTGACCAGTGGACCCCACTGGTCAGGTTTGACCTGGAGGCGCCCTGTTGACCTGCTGACGTCAAGGTGATGTCATGCTGACGCATTAAATGATTTTCTGGATTTAAAATAAATCAGAAAATCCAGAAAATTGTATAAACTTTAATAAATCATAGAAAATTAACCGTAACTCCAAATTAAATAATTTATATATGAAAAATTATCAGAAAAATTCAAGGAATCCATCTGTACCATTTTCATGCATGCTAGAACAACTTATAGATGCTGTTTAGCACAAATCATATAAATGGCATTTGAATAATCACATATGGAGTTTGAATTTGAATTTTATATTCAAACCAACTTCATTTAATCTGTTGCTAGTTGCATTAGCCCAAAACACATTCATTTTGCCATGTCATGATCATGCATCATGTTGTGCATTGCATTGATTGTGTTCCTTTCTGTGTTGCCGGTATTTGTCCCCTCTCGATAGACGTGATACCGATGATGTGATCGTTGACACTGATGAAGACTCAATGTTATCTTCAGAAGTGCCAGGCAAGCAAAACCCCCTTGTTCATTCCGATACAATCCTACCCTCTCGCTCCTGCTCTCTTTTACTGCATTAGGACAACACCGATTCAACTGTTACATGCTGCGGTAGTTGAACCCCTTTATCCTTTGCATGACCTGTCATTGCCACAGTAAATAGATGAAACCCACTAGCATGAGTAGGAGTTGTTTGAGCCCTGTTGTGCCTACTCATTCATGCTTGTTTGTCATGCCTGCTACTGCTTAGAGTTGAGTCAGGTCTGATTCATCGGGGATGAATCAGAGGCGTGTGAACATGTCCTACTGTGTGTGAGCTAAGTGTGTGAACACGATTTGGTAAAGGTAGCGGTGAGAGGCCATGTAGGAGTACATGGTGGGTTGTCTCATTGTAGCCGTCCACAGGAACTGAGTTCTGTGTTTGTGATCCATGATTCAGTTACTACCATACATTGGGCCCTGAAATATGACCCCGCTCGACTTCTTATTCACCCTTGTCCTCTGTCCAGGAGTTGCAAGTAGTTTCTGGTGTTTGTAGCTTACTGGAGGCCGTGGACAGCGCTGACCGTAGGGGTGGGCTGTGATGCGGTAGGTACGTGGCACGGTGTACCGGATGCCCGTTAGGTATCTCGGGAACCCTGTTCACATCGTTTGGGGCTGTGAGCGAAACTCCGGCCGGATCTCCTCATGGATGGAACCCGAATAGGCGATAAACCTGGACTAGAGACTTGAGTGTTTAGGTAGGTCGTGGTCTACACCCACGTCGGCTTTCGCTTGAAGTCTGCCGAGCACATGTCGTGTGCAGACGCTAAGTGGTGGAAACATGTATGAAGAAGTACACCCCTGCAGGGTTAACATCATCTATTGGAATAGCCGTGTCCGCGGAAAAGGACTTCTGGGTTGCTTATATCAGTTCATAGACAAGTGAAAGTGGATACTTTAAAATGCGCAAGATAAGCGTGAGTGCTATGGATGGCGTTCTCGTAGGGAGACGGGAGCGGATCCATAGTGGTGTATTGATATGGTGAATATGTGGACTCGTGTGCGCCACCTCAAAAGAGTCGCTTGCAGTCGTAGTTTAGGATAGCCACCGAGTCAAAGCTGGCTTGCTGCAGTTAAACCCCACCATCCCCTTGTTGAAAATGATGCATATGTAGTTAGTTCTGATGTAAGTCTTGCTGGGTACATTTGTACTCACGTTTGCCTATTTTATGTTTTTGCAGAGAGACTTCAGTCTCACTAGTAGTTCCACGTGGACTTCGACGTTTAGCTTGTTACCTCAGCTACGATCTTGTGCCCTCGGCAGGATCTGGTAGATAGTCAGGCTTCTCAGCCTTTTTCATTTATAGATGTCTGTACTCAGACATGATAGCTTCCGCTTGTGCTTTGACTTGTATGCTCTGATTGTTGGGTCATGAGACCCATGTTTGTAATATCTCGCTCCTCGGAGCCTATTGAATAAACTACTTGAGTCGTAGAGTCATTTTGTGATGCCATGTTGTATTGCACATATCGAGCATATTGTGTGTATGTTATTGAAATGCTTGGTATGTGTGGGATCTGACCATCTAGTTGTTTATCTTTAGTAGCCTCTCTTACCGGGAAATGTCTCCTAGTGTTTCCATTGAGCCATGGTAGCTTGCTACTGCTCCGGAACACTTAGGCTGGCCGGCATGTGTCCTTCTTCGTTCCTGTGTCTGTCCCTTCGGGGAAATGTCACGCTTTGAGTACCGGAGTCCTGTTAGCCCGCTACAGCCCGGTTTACCGGAGTCCTGCTAGCCCAGTGCTACAGCCCGGACCCACTTGCTGATGACCGACACGTTCGAAGCTGGGTCATGGATGCCTGTCCCTGTAAGTCTGTGCCACTTTGGGTTTACGACTAGTCATGTCAGCCCGGGCTCCTTATCATATGGATGCTAGCGACACTGTCATATACGTGTGCCAAAAGGCGCAAACGGTCCCGGGCAAAGGTAAGGCGACACCCGTGGGAATACCGTGCGTGAGGCCGCAAAGTGATATGAGGTGTTACATGCTAGATCGATGTGGCATTGAGTCGGGGTCCTGACATCAGAAGGGGTTGCAGCGTCTTCTGTAAAAATGTAAATTATAGCAACATGAGTACAAAGGTACTCAGCAAGACTTACATCAGATCCTACATACATGCATATTATCAAGAAGGGTTGGTGGAGTTATTGCAGCAAGCCAGCTTTGACTCTTGGCTAGACTATCCTACGATACTTCAACTTGAAATGGTTTTGCGCACACGAGTCCACTACTCACCAATTCAATACACTACCGAGGATCCGCCTCCGTCTTCCTACGGAAGAGCCATCCTCGGCACTCACACTTATCTTGAGGCTTTTAGTAGTTTCCATTTACTTGTCTATGAACTGTATAGGCAACCAAGTAGTCCTTTACCGCGGACGCGGCTATTCGAATAGATCATGTTAACCCTGCAGGGGTGTACTTCTTCATACATGTTTCCACCACTTAGCGTCTGCACACGACATGTGCTCGACAGACTTCAAGCGAAAGCCGACGTGGGTGTAGACCACGACCTACCTAAACACTTAAGCCTCTAGTCCAGGTTTATCGCCTATCCAGGTTCCATCCGCAGGGAGTCCGGCCGAGGTTTCCCATACGGCCCCGAACGATGTGAACAGGGTTCCCGAGATACCTAACGGGTATTCGGTACACCCGGCCACGTACCTACCGCATCACAGCCCACCCCTACGGTCAGCGCTGTCCACGGCCTCCAGTAGGCTACAAACACCAGAAACTACTTGCAACTCCTGGACAGAGAGCTAGGGTGAATAAGAAGTCGAGCGGGGTCATATTTCAGGGCCCAATGCATGGTAGTAGCTGTATCTTAAATCACACATACAGATCTCAGTGCTTAAGGTCGGCTTCAATGAAACAACCCACCATGTACTCCTACATGGCCTCTCATCGATACCTTTACCAAATCGTGTTCACCACGCCACTCTCATTACCGACATAAACATTTCACTCCAGCCCATCACCCAGATGAACCAGACCTGACACGACTCTAAGCATAGCAGGCATAGCAAGGTAGGAACAACACATACATATGGCTCAATCAACTCCTACACATGCTAGTGGGTTTCATCTAGTTACTGTGGCAATGACAGGTCATGCAGAGGAAATGGGTTCAACTACCGTAGCACACAGCAGTTTGAAACGCGTTGTCTTAATGCAGTAAAAGAGAGCAGGAGCGAGAACATGGGATTGTATCGATATGATCAAATGGTTGGTTGCTTGCCTGATGGTTCGATGCACGGATACGGTTCTTCGTTAGGGTAATCACGGTACTCCTCGGAGGCAGAACCTGTCGCAAAGGACACCGATACACAACCATCACCAAACAATGTGCAACAATATGATGCATGCATGAAACATGGCAATATGAGTGTGTTGGGCTAATGCAACTAAAACCAGAAGGGTTTGAACCAATTTGAATCAAAGATTCAAATTTCAAACTCAAACATGGCCTTTTAAAGTGCTTTTCCTTGTTCTGCTTAAAACATCAATTTAACTTGTTTGATCATGCATGAAAATAGTACAGATGGATAGATTGGATTTTTCTGATCATTTTTCATATATAATTTGTCCAATTTGGAGTTACAGAATAAAAGTTATGAATTTTTGAAGTTTAAATAATATTCTGGAATTTCCTGATTTAAATTAAATCCAGAAATTATAATTATTGCGCCAGCATGACGTCAGCATGACGTCAGTGGTCAACTGCGGCTGGCTGAAGTCAAACCTGACGTGTGGGGCCCACACGTCAGTGACAGGGGGGTTAAACAGAGTTAATTTAATCCTAATTACTAATTAGTGGCGCTGGGGCCCACTAGTCAGTGTCAGGGGGTTAACTAACAGTGGTTAGCGCTAATCCTAATTAGCTACAGGGCTGGGCCCACCTGTCAGGGACTCAGGGGGTGTCCTGCCGTTGGTCAAAGTGGGTCAAACCCACCGGCGACGTAACGCCGGCGAGGCCCGAGACGGCGGCGCGATGCGGAATCGCGCTATAGGGCACGGGAGAGGCCGTGCTTGGGCTCGTTGGAAAGCTCTTGCTCCCGCGCGTCGAACGGTGGTGGTGGCTGGGCCTGGGGTGGCCGGAGTCGACGGCGGCGAGCTCGGCTGCGGCCGCCGGAGTTCGGGTGCGGTCGGGATCGGTGTTGCAGGGGGTTTGGCGTGGCGTCGTCCAGGGGCATCGAGGCGAGGAGGGGAGGGCAGGCAGGCAAGGAGAGAGGTGGCGTGGCGCGGTGGCGCGCGCGCGCGCCGGCCACACTCCCCTCCCTCTGTCGGGACGAAGACGACAGAGGAGGGAGGTGGGCTGGGCCGGCTGCTGGCTGGGCCAGCCAGCTGGCTGGGCCGCACAGTGGAGGAGCCCAGGTAAGCTCCTCCTGTTAATTATTTCTGTTTTTCTAATTTCTGACATTTGTTTTGATTTAAAAAAAATATTAAATCATTTATTTAACTTATGCCAATTTTTGCAGGGGCTAGATATATTATTTCAGAGCTCCTTTATAAATGGCATAATATTTGGACATATATTAATATATATAATTAATATATTTCCAAAGCAAATATTTATGCATTAATTCCAAATGCCCAAAATAAATACCTATGAGCTCTTAAAAATATTGGTTTGATTATTATCTCTGTCCAATATTTTCAGAGAGCAACATGAGCATTTTCTTGGACCCTTTTGGAGAAATTTTTATTTGGGTCATTTTCAAAATGATTCTGAGGGTTTCACAAATCCCCATTTCAAATTAAATGGAATTTTAAACATGATGCACACACTCTGATGCATGACTAGCTAGGGTGTGACAACTCACCCCCTCTCAAAAGAATCTCGTCCCGAGATTTGGGTTCCTCCGGGAAGAAGGCGGGGTACTCGAGTCGAAGACGATCCTCCCTTTCCCAAGTTGCTTCATCCTCAGAATGGTGCGACCATTGTACTTTGAGGAACTTGATGTTCTGACGTCGGGTGATACGTTCGGCCTGATCGAGGATACGAACGGGGTACTCTCGATATGTAAGATTATCTTGGAGATCAAGCGTTTCGTGGTCCACTTCACGGATAGGATCCGAGAAGCAACGCCTGAGTTGAGAAACGTGGAAGACATCGTGGACTCTGGAGAGATGCGGAGGTAGTTCCAGCTGGTAGGCAACTTCTCCTCGTTTGGCGAGAATGCGAAAAGGTCCAATGTAACGAGGAGCCAATTTGCCTTTGATACCGAAACGATGGGTTCCCTTCAGAGGGGTGACCCGAAGATAAGCCTTCTCGTCAACCTCGAAAGTCATAGCCTTATGTTTTCGGTCATATTGACTCTTTTGACGAGATTGAGCTGTTTTCAACTTTTCACGAATGATACGAACTTGTTCTTCTGCTTCCTGAATCATGTCCGGTCCAAAGAATTGTCTTTCCCCGGTCTCTGACCAGTTAAGGGGTGTTCGACACCGTCGTCCATAGAGAACTTCAAAAGGGGCTTTACCCAAGCTAGATTGATAGCTGTTGTTGTAAGCGAATTCGGCAAATGGAAGGCACTTCTCCCAGTCCATTCCGAATGAGATAACAGAGGCTCGAAGCATGTCTTCTAGAATCTGGTTGACGCGTTCCACTTGACCACTCGACTGAGGGTGGAAAGCGGTGCTAAAGGAGAGACGAGTTCCCATAGCATTTTGGAAACTTTCCCAAAATCGAGAGGTGAAAAGACTTCCTCGATCCGAGTTAATTTCCAAAGGAACACCATGGAGGGACACTATTCGGGAGATGTATAAGTCTGCCAGCTGACTAGCAGTTATACTCTCACGAATAGGTAAGAAATGGGCTACTTTGGAAAGACGATCGACCACGACGAAAATAGCATTATTCCCTCTCTTGGTCCTGGGAAAACCGGTAATGAAATCCATACCAATTTTATCCCATTTCCATTCAGGAATAGCGAAGGGTTGAAGGGTGCCAGCAGGCCGTTGATGCTCTGCTTTTACACGACGACAGACGTCGCAATTAGCAATAAACTGAGCAATTTCTCTCTTCATCCTAGTCCACCAGAACCTCTGGCGTAGGTCCTGATACATCTTAGTACTACCGGGATGAATGGTGAGAGGAGATTCATGAGCCTCCTTAAGGATCAACTGCCGTAGATGCTGGTTCTTGGGAACCACTAGACGGTTCTCAAAGTACACAACACCATGATCATTTGTGGAGAAACAACTAGCACCTCCGCTAGCAATGTTCTCCTTGATTTTAGATATTCCCTTATCTCGCTTTTGGGCAGCAATGATTTGATCCGAAAGAGTAGGTTTTGCTACCAAGGTGGAAAGAAAACCTTGAGGTACAATGTGAAGGTTTAGCTTCCGAAATTCCTCATGGAGAAGCGGTTGACTTTGTTGTAACATCAGGTTGTTACAATAAGATTTACGACTTAGTGCATCAGCCATGACGTTGGCTTTCCCTGGGGTGTAGGTTATTCCTAAGTCGAAGTCTGTGATCAATTCAACCCAACGTCTCTGCCTGAGATTCAGATCCGGTTGGGTGAAAATGTACTTCAGACTTTGGTGATCAGTGAATATTTCGCGACGATTACCGAGGAGGTAATGTCGCCAGGTCTTAAGTGCATAGACTACGGCTGCAAGCTCTAGATCATGAGTAGGATAATTCTCCTCATGTGGGTGCAATTGCCGTGAAGCGTAGGCAATTACGTGTCGATCTTGCATGAGAATGCAACCTAGTCCTTGTCGCGAGGCGTCGCAGTAGATAACAAAATCATTGGAGAAGTCTGGCGGTACCAGTACGGGAGCAGAAGTCAGGCGTCTTTTTAGTTCCTGAAAGCTGTGCTCACATTGTGGAGTCCATTCGAACTTCTTATCTTTCTTGAGGAGTTCGGTTAGAGGTTTGGCAACTTTGGAGAAGTTCTCGACAAAGCGACAACAATAGCTCACTAAGCCTAGAAAACTCCGAACTTGCTTGACCGATTCAGGTGGAGTCCAATTAAGGACGGCTTGAACTCGCTCGGGGTTAACAGCAATACCTTTACCAGATATTACATGACCCAGATAGGTCACTTCTGACAACCAGAATTCACATTTCGAAAATTTGGCATAAAGGCGATGCTCTCGAAGTTTCTTCAACACTAGCCTTAAATGTTCGGCATGTTCTTCCTCGTTCTTGGAGTAGATGAGTATATCATCGAGATAAACTACGACGAATTTATCCAAATACTCCATGAAGATTGAGTTCATTAACCGAGAAAAGGTGGCTGGAGCGTTGGTTAAACCGAAGGACATGACGGTGTACTCGTATTGGCCATAACGAGTAACAAAGGCCGTTTTAGGGATGTCCCCGTTTCTGATTTTTATTTGATGGTAGCCCAACCTCAAATCCATCTTGGAGAAGATTGAGGATCCAGCGAGCTGATCGTACAGGTCGTTGATCCTGGGAAGTGGATATTTGTTCTTGATTGTGACCAAATTGACAGGTTGGTAATCTACAACCATCCGGTCCGTACCATCCTTCTTCTTGACGAAGAGGACGGGGCAAGCCCACGGAGATGAGCTAGGTCGGATGAAACCCTTTTTCAAGGACTCATCGAGTTGTTTCTTAAGCTCGGCTAGTTCTAGGGGTGCCATCTTATAGGGTCTTCTAGCAATCGGAACGGTTCCTGGAATGAGATCTATTACGAACTCAACATCCCTGTCAGGTGGAACACCTGGCAATTCCTCTGGGAAGACATCCGAGAAGTCACAGACTACCGGCACGTCCTCAAGGTCTGGCAAAGGGCTGGCGTTAAGAGAATATAATTGTCGCTTGGCTATTCGGGTCAAGACATTGACTATCTTCCCCGAAGGATGGGTGAGTTGAACAGTCCTAGAGAAGCAATCAATTTTGGCTTGATGAGCTGACATCCAGTCCATACCCAAAATGATATTAATATCTGAAGATTTAAGGGCTATCAAAGATGCGAGAAAAACAAGTCTGTCGACTTGGATTTCATTTCCATGGCTTACTCTAGAAGTTTGCCATTTGGATCCCGGAGTTTGAATTACCATAGAGGTTGGCATATCACCGAATGCGACGTTATGCAAGCGAGCATAGTTTTCAGATATAAAAGAATGAGAGGCTCCTGTATCGAAAAGAACAGATGCCGGGTGGCAATTAACAAGAAGCATACCGAGAACGACGTTGGGATCCTCTTGAGCTTCTTCGGCAGAGATACAGTTGACATGGCCACGTGAAGCGGTGACCGGTTTAGCATGAAACACTTTCCCTGTCGGCTTGCCACGGCCAACAGCTTTAGCAGATTGATTGGGGTTGGTCTGGGGACACTCACGCATATAGTGACCAGATTCCCCACACTTGAAACAAGTCACGGAACTGGTACGTGGAGGAGCATTATTGATTGGACCCCCATAGGGCTTGGCTGGAGCAGACTGTTGAACGGGGCGAGGCGCCTGGAAAGATGGCCTCGGTGTGAACCTGGGTGGCAGGGCGGTGTTGGGTACCCACACGCGGCGCTTCTGGGGACCAGCACCGGATGAGGAACCCATATCACGGCCATGCTTGCGTGTTGCGTCATAGTCAGTCTGACCAGTTTCAGCACTGATGGCTTTGTTGACAAGTTTCTGAAAAGATGTGCACTCATGCAGACGGAGGTCGCGGCGAAGCTCAGGACTAAGTCCCTTACGGAACCTTGCTTGCTTCTTGGCGTCAGTAGAAACTTCCTCGGTTGCATATCGTGCGAGATTACCAAACTCCCTACTATAAGCATCCACAGAAAGTCGGCCTTGGGTGAAATTGCAGAATTCCTCACGTTTACGGTCCATGAGACCCTCCGGAATGTGATGTTCACGGAAAGCCTCGCTGAATTCAGCCCAAGTAGTGACATGGTCTGCTGGGCGCATAGCTCCATAATTTTCCCACCATAGACTGGCGGGGCCTTCAAGATGATATGCAGCAAAGGTGACCTTGTCAGCCTCCGCTACCAGCGCGGAACGCAGTTTGTGAGAGATACTGCGAAGCCAGTCATCGGCGTCGAGAGGCTCGACGGAGTGGTGGAACGTGGATGGACGTAATTTGATAAAATCACTGAGTGACACCACGTTAGTCCTCTGATGGTGTGCTGTGTTCTGTTCAATACGCTCCAACAAACGGTTGGTTTCCCGCTTGTTTCTCTCAGCTTCCATCATAACCTCGGCTAATGAAGGAGGATGAGGCAGATTTGCATCCCTGACTTCACTGCCTTCGGCCTGCTCTTGAGGAGCAGGGTTAGTGCGCGTGTTGACCATCCTAGGTAAACAAGACAATGAGTTAGTCAGGATGATAATTTCCGACATAGGATACATAATGTAAGGAATAACTCGGAATGCAAGATGATCATCCGTATGACATGGTAGATACAGAAACTGCTTCTTTTATTCCATCGTCATACACACCATACAGGGTTTAGTACAAGACCAAACAAAGTACTAATATGGTGAAAAAAAAGGATTACATCTCATCGGAGGCATCCCAAGCTCCTATACATTATTTTTCTACACCTCCGGAAAGAGTACAAACTAGGTCATATCCCACGAGTCACGCGGGACGATAGAAGACACAGCTAGTGCGAACTAGTGATACTACCACTAACTCAGACCGATCCGTAGTAGTCCTCGTAGAAGTCACCTCCATAGCCTGGAAGTTCAACATGATCATCCGGAAACAGACGGTCTCGCGGAGCTTGTGGACCATAGGGGCTAGGATGAGGCCTTGGACCAACAGACGGTGGCCTGCGGGGACCGCGAGGTGGGGTGATGCCTCCTACATCACGCCAAACCATCACGTCTGGCAGAGCAGATCTCACAGGATAGAGATCGCGCATATCTGAGAATCCAGCTTGCACCGCCGGTGCGAACCGAGTCAAAGTGGCCCAGTGGTCAGCACGGGTATTGAAGAGCTCTAACCTCAAGGCCCGATTTTCACGGTCCTTATCCTCGAGCATCTCAGCAGTGGTGCGAGTCCGTGAATCCTCCTGAGTGGGGTCAGCATAGATAGCCTGGAGATACCCTTGTGCTCCCGGAAGTGATCCTGGCATATACCGGAAATCAGAGTCCCGAAATAAACCAGATCTGACTCGCATAATGGTCATCATAGAGTAGGCGGCGTCCTGCACAGCCATCTCAATAGTAACCCCGAGTCCATAGGAGCAGTGAAGAGGCTCGGTGGATCCAGGATAAGATGGAAATATCCTGACAGTGCAGAGATACTGGCTTTGATTAAAGTCTCGGAATTGCTCTTCGACCGTGTACTCAGGATACCAGCGGTATCCAGCCTCAGTCATTACCCTGACCAACTTGGCAGTATGGCCGAGTACATCTAGGCATCGAGTCAAGCGAACCACTTGATTGAGGTCGCGAGTGGCCATCTGAAAGCACAATCATAATGCAAAGGCATTAGAATTTCTAGCAAAATTTCGGCAGCATAACAGCTGTAAATGCTCAAGAAGGATTTTGAGACATTTGACAAAGGATTTCATACACACTTAACATCATCATATCAAAGTTCTGAGACCATCCTAGCAACATAATATGGTAAAAGAACTGAACTAGGCTTGTATCCTTCATACCTATAAGGTACTACTGATTAGTAACACGTGATCCTGATAGAGAGAATAGATCCTAATTCCTTAACCCCCGGTGGAAGAATGGACTGACTCAGATCAGAATGTCATAAGACAAAGGAGCAAAAAGAGCCTTATGTTCCAACCCACAAACAATTCCCCTACATATAACTAAAGAATTTCTAGACTCAACATCGACCAGTTTGGCTTGGAGAACCTACAGGCAGTCCGGCTCTGATGCCAACGCTGTCAGGACCCCGACTCGATGTCACATCGATCTAGCCGGTAACACTTCATATCACTTTGCGGCCTCACGCACGGTGTTCCCACGGGTGTCGCCTTACCTTTGCCCGGGACCGTTTGCGCCTTTTGGCTCACGTATATGATAGTGTCGCTAGCATCCATATGATAAAGAGCCCGGGCTGACATGACTAGTCGTAAACCCAAAGTGGCACAGACTTACAGGGACAAGCATCCATGACCCAGCTTCGAACGTGTCGGTCATCAGCAAGTGGGTCCGGGCTGTAGCACTGGGCTAGCAGGACTCCAGTAAACCGGGCTGTAGCGGGCTAACAGGACTCCGGTACTCAAAGCGTGACATTTCCCCGAAGGGACAGACACAGGAACGAAGAAGGACACATGCCGGCCAGCCTAAGTGTTCCAGAGCAGTAGCAAGCTACCATGGCTCAGCGGTAACACTAGGAGACATTTCCCGGTAAGAGAGGCTACTAAAGATAAACAACTAGATAGTCAGATCCCACACATACCAAGCATTTCAATCATACACACAATATGCTCGATATGTGCAAATACAACGAAGCATCACAACATGACTCTACGACACAAGTACTTTATTTAAGGCTCAGGGAGCCATACATATCATACACAAAGGTACGGGTCTCACGACCCAACATACAAGTCATACAGTCATACAAACCAGCAGCGGAAGTACATTGTCTGGGTACAGACAACTAGTAAAATAAAAGAGGCTTGGAAAGCCTAGCTATACTACGTGGTCCATCACAAGCTCAGGGTCACCACCTGGGTCTTTAGCCTACTCGTTGATGTCAACGTCTACATAGAACCCATCAGAAGGGGTTGCAGCGTCTTCTGTAAAAATATAGATTATAGCAACATGAGTACAAAGGTACTCAGCAAGACTTACATCAGATCCTACATACATGCATAGTATCAAGAAGGGTTGGTGGAGTTATTGCAGCAAGCCAGCTTTGACTCTTGGCTAGGCTATCCTACGATACTCCAACTTGAAATGTTTTGCGCACACGAGTCCACTACTCACCACTTCAATACACTACCGAGGATCCACCTCCGTCTTCCTACGGAAGAGCCATCCTCGGCACTCACACTTATCTTGAGGCTTTTAGTAGTCTCCATTTACTTGTCTATGAACTGTATAGGCAACCAAGTAGTCCTTTACCGCGGACGCGGCTATTCGAATAGATCATGTTAACCCTGCAGGGGTGTACTTCTTCATACATGTTTCCACCACTTAGCGTCTGCACACGACATGTGCTAGGCAGACTTCAAGCGAAAGCCGACGTGGGTGTAGACCACGACCTACCTAAACACTTAAGCCTCTAGTCCAGGTTTATCACCTATTCAGGTTCCATCCGCAGGGAGTCCGGCCGAGGTTTCCCATACGGCCCCGAACGATGTGAACAGGGTTCCCGAGATACCTAACGGGTATTCGGTACACCGTGCCACGTACCTACCGCATCACAGCCCACCCCTACGGTCAGCGCTGTCCACGGCCTCCAGTAGGCTACAAACACCAGAAACTACTTGCAACTCCTGGACAGAGAGCTAGGGTGAATAAGAAGTCGAGCGGGGTCATATTTCAGGGCCCAATGCATGGTAGTAGCTGTATCTTAAATCACACATACAGATCTCAGTGCTTAAGGTCGGCTTCAATGAAACAACCCACCATGTACTCCTACATGGCCTCTCATCGATACCTTTACCAAATCGTGTTCACCACACCACTCTCATTACCGACATAATCATTTCACTCTAGCCATCACCCAGATGAACCAGACCTGACACGACTCTAAGCATAGCAGTCATAGCAAGGTAGGAACAACACATACATATGGCTCAATCAACTCCTACACATGCTAGTGGGTTTCATCTAGTTACTGTGGCAATGACAGGTCATGCAGAGGAAATGGGTTCAACTACCGTAGCACACAGCAGTTTGAAACGCGTTGTCTTAATGCAGTAAAAGAGAGCAGGAGCGAGAACATGGGATTGTATCGATATGATCAAATGGTTGGTTGCTTGCCTGATGGTTCGATGCACGGATACGGTTCTTCGTTAGGGTAATCACGGTACTCCTCGGAGGCAGAACCTGTCGCAAAGGACACTGATACACAACCATCACCAAACAATGTGCAACAATATGATGCATGCATGAAACATAGCAATATGAGTGTGTTGGGCTAATGCAACTAAAACCAGAAGGGTTTGAACAAATTTGAATCATAGATTCAAATTTCAAACTCAAACATGGCCTCTTAAAGTGCTTTTCCTTGTTCTGCTTGAAACATCAATTTAACTTGTTTGATCATGCATGAAAATAGTACAGATGGATAGATTGGATTTTTCTGATCATTTCTCATATATAATTTGTCCAATTTGGAGTTACAGAATAAAAGTTATGAATTTTTGAAGTTTAAATAATATTCTGGAATTTCCTGATTTAAATTAAATCCAAAAATTATAATTATTGCGCCAGCATGACGTCAGCATGACGTCAGTAGTCAACTGCGGCTGGCTGGGGTCAAACCTGACGTGTGGGGGCCACACGTCAGTGACAGGGGCGGTTTAACAGGTTTAAAATAATCTTAATTAGGGATTAGTGGCGCTGGGGCCCACTGTCAGTGTCAGGGGGTTAACTAACAGTGGTTAGCGCTAATCCTAATTAGCTACAGGGCTGGGCCCACCTGTCAGGGACTCAGGGGGTCCTGCCGTGGTCAAAGTGGGTCAAACCCACCGGCGACGTGACGCCGGCGAGGCCCGAGACGGCGGCGCGATGCGGGATCGCGCTACAGGGCACGGGCGAGGCCGTTCTTGGGCTCGTTGGAGAGCTCTTGCTCCCGCGCGTCGAACGGTGGTGGTGGCCGAGCCTGGGGTGGCCGGTACCGTCGACGGCGAGCTCGTGAGCGGCGGCCGGAGTTCGGGTGCGGTCGGAGTCGGCGTTGCAGGGTGTTTGGGGAGGCGTTGGTGCGTGCTGCGTGCTCCCAGTGAGGCGTGGAGCACGATAGTGTGCTCGGTTGGGCGCTACGGTGACCGTGGCCACGACGGCGACATCGCCGGCGGCGTGGAGCTCTCGGCCAAGGTGGGGCTAAGGCCTAGAGGTCGAAAGAGACCAGGGGAGAAGGGGGAAACGACTCGGGGGCTCACCGCGGTTGCAGTGGGCGTCGAAGCGGGCTCGGAGACGCGCTGGAGACGGCGAATTCGACGGCGATGATGGTCGGAGCCCGAAGAGGGGAACGGCGACGTGGCGGCGATGCAGGGCTTCCGGAGGCCCGTGGAGCGGTGGGGAGGAAGAGGGGGTTGTGGCGGAGCTTCTGAGCTAGTCAGGGGAGCGAGGGGTGGCCGGAGACGGCTGCTATGGCGAACGGCGGCGATGGTGGTGTTCGGCCGTGTGAGAGAGAGAGCGAGGGAGAGGAGGGAGGAACTGAGGGAGAGTGAGAGAGAGCAGGGGGGAGGCGTGGCGTTGTCCGGGGCATCGAGCGAGGAGGGGAGGGCAGGCAAGCAGGGAGAGAGGTGGCGTGGCGCGGTGGCGCGCGCGCGCGCCGGCCACACTCCCCTCCCTCTGTCGAGGACAAAGACGACAGAGGAGGGAGGTGGGCTGGGCCGGCTGCTGGCTGGGCCGGCCAGCTGGCTGGGCTGCACAGGGAGGAGCCCAGGTAAGCTTCTCCCTTTTATTTTTTTCTGTTTTCTAATTTCTGACATTTTTTTTGATTTAAATAATATATTAAATCATTTATTTAACTTATGCCAATTTTTGCAGGGGCTAGATATATTATTTCAGAGCTCCTTTATAAATGGCATAATATTTGGACATATATTAATATATATAATTAATATATTTCCAAAGCAAATATTTATGCATTAATTCCAAATGCCCAAAATAAATACCTATGAGCTCTTAAAAATATTGGTTTGATTATTATCTCTGTCCAATATTTTCAGAGAGCAACATGAGCATTTTCTTGGACCCTTTTGGAGAAATTTTTATTTGGGTCATTTTCAAAATGATTCTGAGGGTTTCACAAATCCCCATTTCAAATTAAATGGAATTTTAAACATGATGCACACACTCTGATGCATGACTAGCTAGGGTGTGACAAGCAGTAGGTGTCCACCATCTTAGCAGGTACCTTTCCGGTATGACATCAACTCCAATATGAGTGAACACCTTGAGGATGTGGCAACAGAGGATGCCGTCCTTGTCCATTTTACATCACTCACACAAATATGAACCATCCTCCGCCCTTGCCTGCACCAAGTATTTTCGAGAACCATATTTGGCAACAAATTCCTGGTTCGGTCTGAGCTCAAATATATCCGCACCAACTTGGAATGCATTATAACGGCCAATCAGCTCAAACTCTTCTCTAAACTTGCGGTAAAGGTCCCTAGTGTAGGTCTTGTAAGCTTGCTTCTCTATTGGGAAGTTGGACCATAGCTCAATCTCAAGGTGTTCTGTCCTATAATCATTGCAGCCTTCCTTGGCAAGGATGTGGTTCTAAATTTTTTCATATTGCTTGACGAAGTTCAGCATCGAGTTGTGTGGGTTCACATATCTTTTTAGGACGGTGTTGAACCCCTCACTACGCTATGTAGACTGCAGGAAGGGGAAGAACCTGTGTTTGAAGTAGCACGGCACCCAAGTTGACATGTATTCGTACAACTTCTCAAAGTGTGTGTGTGTGTTATAGCCTCATACTTCATCATTAACCTAGCCCAATTCTGTTCAAACTCGTCTGGAGTGAAGGTGAAGTCAACATAGTAGTTGAAATCATCAGAGAGCCCTGGATTCCGGCACAACAGCCAACCAACTTTTTCCTGGGCCTTCTTCATGATGTGCCATCGACAACATCAATGCACGGTGGTTGGAAAGATGCTCTGTATTGACTGCCTCATTGGACCATCTTGATCAGTTATGAAGTTGCCAGAAGGTTTGCCACCCATAGCCTCTAGGAATGTTTGGAATACCCAATCAAAGCTTGATGCCAACTCCTGCCTCACAAACGCGCAACCGAGCATAAAAGATTGGCAATGTCTATTTATTCCAATGAAGGGTGCGAACAGCATATTATACATGTTGGTCATGTAGGTAGTGTCAAACAATATGCAATCATGGTATGCCTCAGCATAAGCTTTTTGAGCTAAGCCATCCACCCAAAATATGTTGACAACTCTGTCCTCTTCATCATATTTTACCTTATAGAAGAAGTCTGGATCGGTTTTCTGTATATCCTTGAAGTGCGCAATTGTCTCAATCATGTCACCCTCCTTTGTGTCATCTCTACAGAAACTTGTACACACATTTGTTATTGCCTTTGGTCCGAACGGCACCATCATCTCAGATCCGTAGAACTCTGCCATTATATGCATCATACGTCCTGCATAATACAAAAACAAAACAGTATATCCTTTTTTTAGTTGCACGAATGCGCACATCCAGCTGCACAGTAATAGAACATGTGTTGGCATAGAAGATAATTACAGGAAATGGACACCTAGCTGCACCTTTTTAAGAACACTTTGCACTTTTTGCATACAGGACATTGCGTAGTTGCACAGTGAAGGCAATCTAGTTGCACAACAAGCACCAAAAGTGATATACAAACAGCATGGGAAGTTGGACACCAGTTGCACAGTTAAGTCATTTCAGTTGCACAGTAGTACCATAACAGTTGCACACTGGACTGCCCAGAGGGAAACTTAATTCTTTAAGGGATATAGAAACACCACACCTGTAGTCAAGTTGCAGTTATACAAGATGCGTAAAAACTCCTTTTCATCAGGTGAGATGCCTTGGTGGGATCTCAAGTATTTGGACACCGAAGGTTTGTTCACGAGCGGATGATTGTGGTCACGAACAAAGTGTGTCACCTCCCATCGCCCATCTATCAGCTTCACCAACATTTTCGCCTTGCATTGAGTCTGCTTTATTGTCTCGCGTTTCCGTTTCTTCTTCTTCTTACTAGGACCAGCCTCCTCTTTAGCCAAGATTGGAGGTTCATCTTCCATTTCCTCATCATTGTCAACAGTTTTTGGATCTGGAATAGGGTCCACGACAGGAGGAGCCTCAGCTCCTCCATCATCACCTTCGGGCTTCTTGAACTTGTTGCAGCAAAACTGCTGTTTTACCAATACATTGGTGTGGGGTGTCCGCCTAGAGGTGTTCATCTTGATAGAGAAACCCATCCGTAGTGCGTAGCTATTGTAGTGATCCTTAGCAATTTGAAGGTTGTCAAACCTCATGCCAACATAGGGTTCCATAGGTTGAGAACTAGCCTCATCCTCTCCTTCTTCTCCTTGCACAACTCCGTCAACAACCCCAGCTCCTAGCTCAGTCCTGGTTGGACCAGGAATATTTGCCGCGGTTCCCGTGTCATCAAGAGTATGACTCTCTGACTGCAAAGACGCCACTACAGGGGCACCACGGGTTGATGACTGGCCTGCCACATTGTCATGGCCCACAGGGTTACCACCACGACTTGCCTGCGTGTAGTAAACAGATCGCCCATTTTTTGTCCAATTTCCTTGTGGTATGCTGGGTTGCTGCTGATCCATATCATGAGGAAGCTCATTGAGATCAGGAGGCAACTCATTGAGATCAAGAATTTCTTTTCCTTTTTTGGATGGTGCCACACACTCCCTGCACATATAAAAAAGAAGAAAGTGATATCATCAGTTGTTAACCACAGGAAAGAGTATTTCAAACAAGCTAAAAACTTAGTAAATAGGCGGTTGCACACCATTTTATGACAATCTTAGTTCCAAAAGCAACATGACTGTAGCATAATCTTTATTATAACAATTATGCATTTTTTTGTTTGCACACATTTATTATGTTAGTTGCACAATTTGCAGTAAATAGCTGGCAAGAACATGACTTCTTTTTGCTACAGAGTTTTCTGACTTTTTTCCTCTATTTGTTGCAATGATCTGCAGGTATTTTGTTTGGCAAGGATCTGTTTCAGATTTTTCTGCACATAATTTGATGTTACATGTGAGACGGAAAATCCAGGTGAAAGAAGAAATAAGAATTGTATGACAGATTATAGTTATATGTTTTCATCACCGTTTATGTTTTTAGTTCTGGTATATTGAACATATTTTTACACTATAGCTTTGCAATAGGTGTGAGACCAGAATATATGTGTGGGACAAGATTATATGCGTGAATATTTTAATATGGTTTGTGGCTTCATTAGCTATGGACAAAAGTTCTTGTGTTTTTGCTGTCGTACTACAGATTTCTGGTTTTCGCTAAAATAGATGTCTCAATTGCCAGGATGCATTTTTTTAGTTGGCCATCATACATATTCAGTTGGACAGTCAATGTGTTTAGTTGGTTAGAATAGATGTCTCAGTTGGCGAGGATGCATTATTTGAGTTTTGGCCAACATGCATGTTCAATTGGACAGTTAATGTGTTCAATTGGTTAGAATAGATGTTTCAGTTGGCCAGGATACATTTTTTCAGTTTTGGCCAACATGCATGTTTAGTTGGCCAGAAAACATGTTTTTATTGCACATATACTACAGGTTTCCTAAAGTGTTCACTCACAAATATCCAGTACATTTGGGAACAATGCATGTTTTAGTTTGGCTAGCATGCATGTTGAGTTACTAGAATATAGGTTCAGTGGCTGGGATGGATGTTCAGTTGCACATTTATGAATTTTTCGTTGCACATATCTTTTGGCCAGTCAATTTGTTCATTTGCAAACAATAACTACAAGTTGGTAGAATGCATGTTTAATTTTTGGCTACAATGCTTGTTGAGTTAGCTTTAATAATGTTTTAATTGGCCAGAGAACTTGTTTTAGTTGGCTTGTTTAACACATCCAGGTTGTAGAAACTTGTTTGGCATGCATCATATTCAGTAAAGTTGGTATCAAACCATGTTTAGTGTGCAACTAGGCAGCTGTGCAACTAAACCTAAATGACTTGTGTTTAGTTGCACAAACCAGGAAATAGTAGGCTTCCATCCATGGTTAGTTGCACAGTAATTCGTGGTACTTGTTTTCAGTTGCAGATATGTCATTCATTGGGGGAGGGGTGTAGGGTGGTGTGATGTGCCAGATTCACCTCTTTTTTGAAGCAGCTTCTCCATGGATTTGTGCTAGATCTATGGAGAAGGGGGTTTACATATGCCTACATATATGCAGTAGAAGAAAGGGGAAAGTCAAGAGGGGCAGAGGGGGCTTACCTACTTGATGTTGCTGCTTGGTGTGGCTCTGACCATCCTGCCCTTAGATCTTCTTTTCTGAAGCAGCTCCTTCTTCTACTTTGGGGCTCCCATGGCGGCTGTGTAGGAGGAGGAAGAAGGGCTGGGGGCGATTCTGTTGGATCTCCTTCTGGCGTGCAGAAGAAGAAGAAGGCAGCGGGGAAGGGGCTGGGGCGTGGGGGGGAGCTGGGGACAGCTGGCCATGTGGGAGGGGGGGCGATTCTGTTGGTGGCCGCTCGATCGATCGGTTTGGTGGCCCTTTCCTTTTCTGTTACGCGGGGGACAAGAGGTTATCCTTTTCGGCCGGCCACTCGGTTGCCCTAGTGGGCAGTCAGCCGCCCACTAGACGCGTCCCAGTACATTAACATGAATTGTTTTCATTCGGCATGAGCCTCTTGGCCGCCGGATCACCGGGTTAGTTCATTGGCACGTCACAGATGGGGGGAAGGACTACATTGGTTACGCTGCTGGATACAAAAAATTCAACCGTCAGCTGAGATGTCTAGGTTGGGCCTCCAAGGTGTTGTTCGACCATATGGTCCTTCTCTGGCACATCGCCACGGACCTCTGTTTTTATCACCCATCTGCAGCTACAGTGCTTCAAGGATACGCCTTGCAGCAGGGAAGCAGGGCGATCTCCAACTACATGGTTTACCTGCTTTCCGCTCGTCCTGACATGCTGATGTCTAGCACGAGGCCAGGTCTCTTCGCCGTTGCAAGTCACGAGATCGAGCTCATCTTGAGTGATAGCAAGGCACGAGTTGACAAAGAAGAGAGGCTGGCGCGGGAGATTATCGATACGGTAAAATCTTCGCCAGACAAAGCCGCCAAGTTTACTCTAATTCTTGGCGCGTGCGGGCTTGCCAACCAATTGATGGAGCTGGAAGTGGAGGAGAGGTGGTCAGTAATCCAGGGTGCCTGGGTGGAGATGCTCTGCTATTCCGCTGTCAGATGCAGAAGGTTCCTTCAAGCCATGAGCATAGGGGACGGTGGCGAGTGCCTAACTAGCATCTGGCTCCTATGGTCGTTCATGGGGATGGAGACCATGGCAGACAAGCTTCAGAGGCCAGAGAATCCTCAAGATGAACATGGATCTCCAGAGCACTTCAGCCAAGTCTGAGAAACAGCGCTTGTGAACATTACTGTTCCCACTTTATTTGGTTTACCCCTTTCTACTATGTTTCTTCTTGTTGTATAAGTACAGCTAGAAAAGTGGCAGGCCCTTTGTAATTCATTTACTTTTGAAAACGCATGGCTTTACGTTGTTACTTTAATTTAATCTTCAAGATGAACATGAATCTCCATAGCAATTCAGTGAGGTCTGAGAAATAGCGCTTGTGAACATTAGAGTTCCCATGGTTGTCTCGTTTACCATAGTAGGAGTGCAAGTGCTGTGAATTTTAAAAGATGATGGGGTTTCTTTCAGATTCAGACCGTCGAGTCTCGGCCGGCTCAGATTTACAACAGCAGCATCAGCAGCTACATTCCCGTGCAGAAAGTGCACTGCTGCTGCTACTTGGCCAACATGAAAGCACACACTCTGCGCAATGCATGGAGAGCCAGCATTCCCAAGTACTCTAATTTGGTACCAACAGGAGACCACAATAAAATCGGTGAACCGTCACAGGTACGAGCAACCGGTTTGTCATCGAAGAGAAGTTTGAGATACTCGGAAATACAATAGACGCCCATACTTACAAGAATGAATGGAAAATGTCGGTCTGCTTTCGTACCTGTCATCATAGGAAAGGTGCTACACAAGCTAAAGGGGAAAAAATACATGGGAGAGATCAGTATACATTCTCTCTTCACTATATACATTATTCTTGCTACAAAGAGAAATACAGGGCATCATTTATCTCTGGCTTCTCCTTCCCTTGCTGACACACCCCTCCTCGAGGAAAAAATAATGATCTGAAACTGTAGTGCACAGTGGACCAAATTTCTTTACAGGATCTGCGCTCCTCATTCAGACTGCCCATGTACTTGTGAATTTCCTGAGAGCTTAGCATTGAGAGATTGCAAACAAGTGCTATGTGCAAACAGTTATTAAGATCCTCATCAACTTCGGGTTGAGACACTCCCCTCAAACTTATCAAAGTAGCAATCTACTCCCTCCGTTCCTAAATATTTGTCTTTTTAGATATTTCAACAAGTGGCTACATACGAAGCAAAATGAGTGAATCTACACTCTCAAATATGTCTATATACATCCGTATGTGGTAGTCCATTTGAAATCTCTAGAAAGACAAATATTTAGGAACGGAGGGAGTAGCAATTGAGCACAAGCTTAAATAACAACTTCATTCATTACCATGAGGGAACTCGAGTGTTTTGAGGACGGGTTTCCGTTTTGTGAGAGTGAACAACATCAACAATATAGCGACCAAAGTTTTCGAACACTATGTCACTAGCTTGTTTGACTTCAATGTCAAGAACAAAAGGAAACAAGAGTAGCCAACAATTTTATTCCTTTGTTAATCTCCCAAGAGATGGTATCTAGTGAGATTGCCTCGTCGTGATCTGGAATTACTCTCATCACATAATCATAGTCCTCACCTATTTTTAGGGGAAAAGCAAAGCTTTATAACTTAATGGTGTTTAGGCAGGTCGCCCACAGCACAAGCTGCCATAGTGGCTGGAACATCAGACTCCCAAATTACAGAGCGATCCGGTTCGCACATACGACCCATACTAGGAAGTTCATGTGCGACAGTATTTTTTTTAGAAAAGGAGGTTAAACCCCCGGCCTCTGCATGTGCAACAGTATCTGCACTACGTCTCCATACATGTACATGCAGGTGGAACATGAGGGTCTAGTATGAAAACCCATAAATCTGGTTAGTATGGGCATGTTTTGGTTGCCGTAGGAGCCAGGCCTGGCTAGCTCAGCATGGCCCAACCGAGCCTGGTTGAAGGAAAGCAGGCAAAAAGTCAACATCTGCACATTGTTGAAGGAAAAGAGTGTAAGACAATAGGTTTGGGGGAAACCAGCACAACCCTCTAGGGGTGGCCTATCACATATATATAATGAGGTGGTATGCAATGTTACAGTATACACATGTAAATACAGAAGCTATATAGTCTAACACCCTCCCTCAATCTTAGCCACTTCCTAAAGAATCTAGAAGGGTAAGATTGCGCCTGCAAGCCTCAAACTGTGGTAAAGGCAATGGCTTGGTGAAGATGTCTGCAAGTTGATCCTTGTAAGAAATAAACTTGATCTGTAGTTGCTTCTGAGAGACACATTCACACACAAAGTGATAGTCAACTTCAATGTGTTTCGTTCGGGCATGGAATACCGGATTTGCAGAAAGGTATGTAGCACCGATGTTATCACACCAAAGAATAGGAGGCTGTGATTGGGATATACCCAACTCCCGGAGCAAAGACTGTACCCAGATAATCTCTGAAGTGGCATTGGCCACAGCTTTATACTCAGCCTCAGTACTGCTAAGCGAGACAGTGGCCTGTTTCTGAGCACTCCAGAAATCAGGTTAGAGCCAAAGAACACAGCATAACCCCCCGTGGATCGCCTGTCATCTGGATTGCCAGCCCAATCTGCATCAGAATATGCTGAAAGACAGCCAGAGGATGACGGTCGAATATGCAATCCATGAGTCACCGTGAATCGAATGTAGCGCAAAATACGCTTAACAGCAGACCAATGAGTATCACGGGGTGACTGCAGATACTGGCAGACTCGGTTAACAGCAAAGGAAATGTCCAGTCGTGTGATCGTCAAGTACTGAAGACCACCAACAATACTCATGTACTCCGTCGCATCAGAAGAAGATAGAAGCACACCATCAACAGCAGTGAGCTTGTCAGTGGCAGACATGGGTGTAGTCGTCGGTTTGCACTTAAGCATCACAGCTTGCTGCAACAATTCCAGAGTACTTCTTCTGCATCATAACAAGACCATCAGCCCGAGAAGTAACCTCCACACCAAGAAAGTAGTGAAGCTTCCCAAGGTCCTTGACCGCAAAATCAGCACCAAGCGAGCGAACAAGCGCAGTAGCAGCCGACTGAGAAGAGCTGACCAAAATGATATCATTGACATAGACCAACAAGTACATAGTAACCTCAGGCCTCTATAGAAGAAACAGTGAGGAGTCAGCAGTTGATGATGCAAAACCATGAGCATGAAGAGCCATTGCAAGATGAGCATGCCAAGCATGAGGAGCCTGCTTCAGACCATAGAGTGCCTTGGACAGACGACAGAGATGATCAGGGCGATCTGGATCAGAGAAAACCGGAGGCTGGCGCATGTAGACCTCCTCCTCCAACACACCATGAAGGAAGGCATTTTGAACATCAAGATGACGAAGAAACCAACCTCGAGTAACGGCAAGAGAGAGAAGAAGCCTGATGGTAGTAGGCTTGACCACTAGACTGAAGGTGTCTTCATAGTCAAGACCAAAATGTTGTCGAAAACCACGGGCAACCAGACGAGCTTTGTAGCGCTCAATGGATCCATCAGAATGCCTCTTCACTTTGAAAACCCATTTAGAATCAATGACATTAACCCGTGATGGTGGAGGAACAAGAGTCCATGTCTAATTACGAATGAGAGCTTGATACTCCTGCTCCATGGCCTCTCTCCAACGAGGAATGCGCATAGCAGCTTGATACGTGCGTGGCTCGGAGGATGGATCTGCAAGAGCAGCAGACATGCAGGCAGCTAACCAGGCAACTGTTCCATCATGATGTTGCTTAGGCTGAAAAATGCCACTCCGGCTGCGCGTATGTGGACGTAGAGCAGCAGCAGGAGCCATCGAAGTCGAGGGCAATGGAGACGGCGCGGTCAGCGAAGAGCCAGACGTCGCCTCAGGAGAGCCAGTACCGAACGGCTCCGGGCTGCAAGAGGCCAAAACCGGCCTGGGCGAAGCAGGCCCTGATGACAGTGGCCCAGAGGCCATGGGCGAACCGAGGACGGGCGAGGCCGGCTCCGGTGACGATGGCCCAGACGCCCTAGGCGAGACGAGGGCGGGCGAGGCCGACCCTGGTGACAACGGCCCAGACGCCCTGGGCGAGACGGGGGCAGGTGAGGGCGGCCCAGTCGCTGCTGGCGTGACCGGGGTCGCGGGGCACGACTGTGGCGATGTCGGCCCAGAAGCCAGAGGCGACGAAGCGGGCGGCTGGACCGGGGCAGCGATTGGTCGTGCATGGGCACGGGGACCGAGGCCATGCAGGGGCGCCATGTGATCGTCATGCACAGCTGAAGGTGCCGACGAGAAGAGCGATGGCGACGAAGGAGGCGATGGCGCCTCTAAAATCTCCAAACGAGCCCCACGACCAGTGCCTGCACCCTGGTTAGGTAACAACAGAGGAGAAAATGCAACATCATCAAATTGGTCAGAAGCAACAGAGGATGAATGCATGGGTGGTGTTTCGGTAGTGGACACAGGGAGTTTGGCAAAGGGAAATACATGCTCATCAAACACAACATCCCGAGAGATGTAGACACGATTAGTGGGCACATGAAGACATTTGTATCCTTTATGAAGAGAGCTATAACCAAGAAAAACACACTTCTTAGAACGAAACTCGAGCTTGCGCTTGTTATATGGACGGAGATGGGGCCAGCAAGCACACCCAAACACCTTGAGAAAGGTGTAGTCCGGTTGTTCATTAAGGAGAACTTCAATGGGAGTCTTCATGTGCAAAACACGAGTGGGAGTACGATTGATGAGAAAACATGCAGTGGTGAAAGCATCACTCCAAAACTGAAACGGAACAGATGCATGGGCCAAAAGAGTAAGACCAGCTTCAACAATGTGACGATGCTTACGTTCTACTGAACCATTCTGCTGATGTGTATGTGGGCATGCTAAACGGTGAGCGATCCCAAGCGACTGAAAAAAGGAGTTGAGGTTGCAATACTCGCCGCCCCAGTCCGACTGAACATGAACAATTTTGTGCTTGAGAAGGCGTTCAACATGTTTTTGGAACTGAACAAAAATGTCAAACACATCAGATTTACGTTTGATAAGATAAAGCCAAGTAAAGCGACTGTAAGCATCAATGAAACTGATATAATAATTATGACCACTGACAGAAGTCTGAGCAGGACCCCATACATCTGAAAACACAAGTTCTAAAGGATGTTTCACCTCACGACTGGACTCCGAAAAAGGAAGTTGATGACTCTTCCCCTGCTGACAAGCATCACACACTGCTACATCTTTATTGCTAGACACACTAGAAAGCTCATGACGACGCAAAACATGCCGGACAATAGGTGTGGCCGGGTGACCAAGACGAGCATGCCACTGTGACGGAGATACTCGTACTCCACTGAAAACGCGAGCGACGCTAGGATGCTCTAGACGATAGAGGCCCTGGTGTCGTGGTTCTAAGCCTGACAGTAGAGTGGGGGGGTAGGTATGGAGAGGCAAGGTCCTAGCTATGGAGAGGTTGTAAACACAAAGGATGTACGAGTTCAGGCCCTTCTCGGAGGAAGTAATAGCCCTACGTCTCGGAGCCCGGAGGCGGTCGAGTGGATTATGAGTATATGAGCTACAAGGTGCCGAACCCTTCTGCCTGTGGAGGGGGTGGCTTATATAGAGTGCGCCAGGACCCCAGCCAGCCCACGTAGGAGAGGGTTTAAGGTGAGTTAAGTCTGGGGCGTTACTGATAACACCCCACATAAAGTGCCTTTACTATTATAAAGGCTACTTAATTACAGGCCGTTGCAGTGCAGGGTACCTCTTGACCTCCTGGTGGTCGAGTGAGTCTTCGTGGTCGAGTCCTTCAGGTCAGTCGAGTGAGTCCTTCGTTGGTCGACTGGAAGGCGACCTCTTCTAAAGATGTCCTTGGGTAAGTTTACTTGGATCAGGTCCATGACCCTACCCTAGGTACATAACCCCATCATTAGCCCCCGAATGGATTGAGGCTTCGAGTGAAGAAGGAGTTGATGTTGTTTCCGATTAAACTTCGCGCTCTGGTCGTGCGCTGTTCTGGACCAAAGAACCTCTTCATCGACAGTGTACAACTTGTCTTCAGTCGACTTGATCCATTCTCTTCTTTTGTCGAGTGATCTTTCGGGCTTCGACGATCTCCGAGCGACGGATCGCCGGAAACCTCGTGTCTGATAGACTGATCTGCTGCTCGCGGATTCCGCGGGATGCGAAATTTGGGGACGCGCGTGAAGTGGAGCGGACCGCGGCGTTCGGATGGGACGGGACATAGACGCCTCGATCTCCGCGCCGCTTTATCTGCCACGTATCCCGTCTGCATAACTGTTCCTGATATGATTGGATCGACCGGGCCCACATGTCAGCCACTCGGAAGGGACCTTATAAATGCGCCCGGCGAGGATTTCTGTACTGTGCCTCAGCATTCTCTCTCTCTCTCTCTCTCTGCTCCCTTCATTCCCGTTCAGCGCGCTCGCTCTCGCCCCCGCACAACTCCCCCGCGCGCACCTCGCCGGCAACCATGGCCAAGGAGAAGACGGCGGCGCTGGAGCGTGCGAAGAAGGCGTCGGCGTCGGAGAAGGCGAAGGGGAGATCTACCAGCCGCGGAGGGTCTTCTTCCAGATCTCGCCTGCCGAAGGGCTGGGTCCAAGGAGACTGGATCCAGTCGACCATCACAGAGAAGGACCTCCTCGACATGGCCAACGAGGGCTTGATCCCTCATGGAGCTGCGAGGCTTCCGGGGAAGGAATGGCAGCCCCAGCCAGAAGAGGGTGAGTGTGTGCTCTTGGCCACCCATGTTGATCATGGATTTTCCTTGCCTCCGAGTATTTTCTTCCGTGGCTTCTTGAATTTCTTCGGAGCGCAGCTCCACCACTTTACCCCAAACTCTATCGCCTATCTTGCCGCATTTGTGTCCATGTGTGAGGGTTTCTTGGGCTGTCGACCGCACTGGGGTTTGTTCAAACATATATTCACGTGTCGCTCTCAGACCGTGAAGAAGGCGAGCCCAGGTGATGAGAGAACCCGAGTCGTCCAAATGTGTGGGGGTCTGGGGATCCAAGTGAGGAATAAGAGCACCTTCCCGCCCATGACCTTTCCCGAGTCGGTCAGAGGCTGGCAGTCGACTTGGCTCTACTGCCAGGACCAGTCGACGCCGGGGCAGTCGAGTGGACTCCCACCGTTTACAATGGACCGAGTGAACAAGCCTTCCTCTCTGAAGTTGATTCCGGAGGAGAAAGCGGACGTGAAGATGTTGATGGAGCGCGTGGTGCAGCTGGTTCAGGAGGGAGTGACGGGCATGGATCTCTTGGAGGTCTTCCTTAGGCGTCGTATCCAGCCCCTGCAGTTCCGGAGCCACTACATGTGGTTGTACTGTGGGACTGAAGACGAGACTCGAGTCCATCCGGAAGCAGTTGACGATGTCACTCTGGAAAGATGGATGGTAGCCGTTACCGGAAACAAGGACAACCCACGCGGAGCTAGAAGGATTCCTCCACTCGACCACAAAAGCGATCCAAACAAGGTACACTTGCTCTGCACTCCACTGCGTTCTTGTCGCATTCATTTCTGTTTACTCTGCCGACTGGTCGACTGATCCTTGTCTTGATATCTGCTAGGCCCTCACCGAGCTGTACTCGATGCCCAATGGGGCACAAACTCCGACTGAGGAGGGTGAGGCGAGTGGGGGCGAGAGCCAGGACGAGGAGGAATGGGACTCGGACATTGCAGAGGATGATGATGATGATGACGATGATGGTGGTGATGAAGATGACGTTGAAGACGAGGAGGAAGAGGAGGAGGAGGTCGTACCACCGCGCTCGGAAAGGTGGTCGAAGCTTGTCCACGACCCTTCAACCGAACGTGGTAAGGGGGTTGCGACCGCCGCTCAGTCGACCAAGCGCCCTCGGACCACCTCTCCGGTGCCGACTGAGAAGGCGCCGAAGCAGCCCAGGGCGGCCTCGTCGAAGCCGATCAAGCTCCTGCCGAAGATGAAGGTGTCCATCCCCACCATATCAGGGTAATCGTGCTGCTTAAGTCTTCTTATTTTGTGTGGACTTTGTCTCCGGTCGACGCTGAAATTAGTCGACTGATCCTTTGGAGTTGCAGTGCTGCTACTTCTGAAACCTCGGCCCGGGCCGATGACCACGAGATGGAGGACGCAGCAACTTCGAACCTAGGTACTGTATTCTTAACGCCGTTCTTAGTCGACTAACTCGCGATCTCTAATCCTGATTCTCCTCCGCAGCTCCACCCAATACTGTTATTAATCTTCCTGATGATGATGAGGACGAAGAGCCGCTGAAGCGCAGGAGGAGTCGGAAAGCATCCGTCAGTAAGGTGCCTCAGGATGTGACGGCGCCTGAGATTCTGACTGTGGAGGAAGAGAACACCACTCGACACACGGTGTCCTTCGCAAATCCGCTGACGAGTGCTCAGCAACCCTCCCTCTTCACGACGCACCACGTCCCAGAGGACCAAGCTGGCGCAGCGAAGGAGGCGATACACCAGGCGGGAATCATGATGGAGCAGCTGAAGACCATCCGGGACGCGAGCCAGGCAGCTTATGACGCCAGTTCTGCCCTCCAAAGCAATGTTCAGGTCAGTCGACCACCGTTTGTTCTGTTGGATATGCTGCCACAAACTTTTCCTTTCTGGGATTTATAGTAGTCACCCGCTGGGTGTTGTCGATTGAGCTCCGTATTAGCGGGGGCACGCTGAGTGCACCCGCTGGGTGTAGTCCCCAAGGCTAAGGTCGACTGCTGGCAGTCGGCCTTAGGCTTTATTGATGTCAATCTTGCTGTCAGTCGACTATGTCGACTGGATTTCACGAACCGGTGGGGGCACGCTGAGTGCACCCACTGGGTGTAGTCCCCGAGACTGTGGTCGACTGCTTGCAGTTGATCACAGTCTTAGAGAATGCATCTCGCACATTTTTTTTGAGGTCGACTGGTCGACTTTGTCTTCAACAGGATTAGTGGGGGCACGCTGAGTGCACCCACTGGGTGTAGTCCCCGAGACTACGGTCGAATGCTTGTATTCGGCTGTAGTCTTAGAAACGTGTGTTTTTCCCTTTTTCACTCGGAAGTGGATTATATTTGACATTTAGTCGATTGGTTCTTCGCAGAACTCTTGTGATCTTGTGGCGCGCTACTCAGAGCTGGAACACAAGCATACTCAAGTCGAGCTGAGCTTGAAGCTGGTTCAGGAGAAGCTGACAAAGGCAAAGGAGGAGACCGAAGGTATGTTTAGTGAGACCCTGACGACTGCTTTTCCCCTTACTTGTTTCAAAATCTGATCTTGCTGTAACTTTGCAGGTAAGGTAAGGGAGGCCCAACAGAAGAAAGACCTTGAGCTAGCTGAGAAGATCAAGCTTGCTGACGAGAAGTTAGCTTTCAGTCACCAAGCTGGAACAAGACAATACCAATCTGAAAGCTGCTCTTGGGATTGCCAACAAGGGAGGTCAGTCGACTGAAACTGATAAAGCTGCCCTGACCCGACCAAGTAAGCAAATTGACTGGAAGAGAACTGATCTGGAGGCCTTCCCTGAGTGGACTTGCCAAGAAGCTGTTCTTATGCTTGAAGGTAAACCTCTATGCTTGGCAGACATTCCATTGTGATTTTTCCATTCGACCATCCCCTTGACTTAGTGATCACCCTTGCAGAATTTTGTCAAAACTTTGAAGAAGAAACTAGCCGGCTGGAGCCAAACCTCGACCCCGTCAATTCTCCGGTGAACGACGAAGTTGCCATGGAAGTTTTCCGACTGGAGTCCCGTGTTGCAGCTGTCGTGGACTATCTCGCAAGGTTGAAGGCCGCCACATCGTGCATCGACTCGACGCTCTGGCCTGAGGAGACACTTCAGAATGACCTTGAGTCGCTGATGACCCGCTTGAACACGATCCCTGGTCGAGTGCAGGAGTGGAAGAAGTCCTCGGCTCGGTGTGGTGCAGATGCCGCTCTGTGTCTGGCCCGAGTCCACTGCAAAGATGCGCGAGAAGAGAAGCTGGCGGCCCTTCGGGTGGCCAATACCAAGAAGCACGACTTCAGGTCCTTTATGGAAACTTTCCTTGAAGCTGCCACTCGGATCGCCGACGGAATTGACCTTGATGAATTCGTTGCACCTTCCAGCCCTCCACAGGAGGGGTAAAAAACTTCTTCTGGCTCGACGCTTTAAATTTGCCTCGGTATGCCGAGTGGAATTGTAACCGACAAACCTTAACGGGCTTGACGCCTGAGCACTTTCGGTTCCTTTAGATATCGATTCAAACTTGAATTCGGTGCTTGAATACGATTGCCTTCGGCTCGAAATGTCTTTTTGCAGGTTCAAGCAAGGCCGCCCTTTACTGCAATTGACTTATTCTTTAGTCCACTTAGGCGAGCACTGGGCTGCGGCTAAGCCCCCGAGTGAGAGGTTTTACTCTTCACTCGGTAGGATTTGATAACTTAGGCGAGTGCTTGGACTGCAGCTAAGTCTCCGAGTGAGAGGTTTGCTCTCACTCGGTAGGATTTTTATAACTTAGGCGAGCACAAGGCTGCAGCTAAGCCTCCGAGTGGAAGTCTGGCTTACCACTCGGTAGGGTTTTTGATAACTTAGGCGAGTGCTTGGACTGCAGCTAAGCCCCCGAGTGAGAGGGTTGCTCCTCACTCGGTAGGATTTTGATAACTTAGGCGAGTGCTTGGACTGCAGCTAAGCCCCCGAGTGAGAGGGTTGCTCTTCACTCGGTAGGATTTTTATAACTTAGGCGAGCACAGGGCTGCAGCTAAGCCTCCGAGTGAGAGGTTTGCTCTTCACTCAGTAGGATTTTTATAACTTAGGCGAGTGCTTGGACTGCAGCTAAGCCCCCGAGTGAGAGGGTTGCTCTCTACTCGGTAGGATTTTGATAACTTAGGCGAGTCCTTGGACTGCAGCTAAGCCTCCGAGTGAGAGGGTTGCTCCTCACTCGGTAGGATTTTGATAACTTAGGCGAGTGCTTGGACTGCAGCTAAGTCCCCGAGTGAGAGGGTTGCTCTCCACTCGGTAGGATTTTGATAATTTAGGCGAGTCCCTTGGACTGCAGCTAAGCCCCCGAGTGAGAGGGTTGCTCCTCACTCGGTAGGATTTTTGATAACTTAGGCCGAGTGCTTGGACTGCAGCTAAGCCCCGAGTGAGAGGGTTGCTCTTCACTCGGTAGGATTTTTTACAACTTAGGCGAGCACAGGGCTGCAGCTAAGCCCCGAGTGAGAGGGGTTGCTCTTCACTCGGTAGGATTTTTTACAACTTAGGCGAGCACAGGGCCGCAGCTAAGCCCCCGAGTGAAAGTCTGGCTTACCACTCGGTAGGATTTTGATAACTTAGGCGAAACGGATTCGTAGCTAAGCCTCCGAGTGAGAGTCTGGCTCCTCACTCGGTAGGATTTTACAAACTTAGGCGAAACGGATTCGCGGCTAAATCACCCACTGAGGGGGAATTTTATTTGTACAAAAATAAAAAGTGACAGAAATTATGGAGGAACTATGACACTATTATTTTGAGGTTCCATGGACTACTGAAGTACTGTTATTGCAACTCATCCGAGTGATAAAACTTAAGTATAAAATGGGCGGAGTAGCCTCCGCGTTCCAAGCTCGGGGCTCGTCGATATTATGCTCGACGTTGTAAAGACGGTACGCCCCGTTGTGGAGAACCTTGGTGACGATGAAGGGACCTTCCCAAGAAGGAGCCAAGCTTGTGTGGTTTGTGCTGATCCACTCGGAGAACTAAATCTCCTTCCTGGAAGGCTCGACCTCTCACATTTCTGGCATGAAACGACGCAAATCTGTTGGTGGATGGTCGAGCGGATCAGAGCCATCTCCCTTTCTTCCTCTAAAAGGTCGACTGCGTCCTGCCGCGCTTGTTCAGCCTCTGCTTCGTTGTAGATTTCAACTCGTGGGAGCATTGTGAAGAAGATCACTCGGTAAGACTGCTTCGGCTCCGTAGACCAAGAAGAATGGAGTTCTTCCGGTCGACCGATTAGGTGTGGTCCGCAGCCCCCAAAGCACTGAGGGAAGTTCGTCGACCCAAGCTCCAGCTGCGTGTTTGAGATCACGCATCAGTCGGGGCTTCAATCCCTTAAGAATCAGTCCATTAGCTCGCTCTGCTTGTCCATTTCGACTGCGGATGGGCGACTGAAGCGTAGTCGACCCGTGTGCCTTGGGAATTGCAGAAATCTCTGAATTCCTCCGAGTCAAAGTTCGACCCATTATCTGTAATGATGCTGTGCGGGACTCCATATCTGAATATTAGTTCCCTGATGAAGCTAACGGCAGTACTGGCGTCAAGGTTCTTGATTGGTTTAGCCTCGATCCACTTGGTGAACTTGTCGACTGCCACCAGTACATGCGTGAAGCCACTTCGTCCTATTCTCAAAGGACCGACCATGTCCAATCCCCATACTGCGAAAGGCCAGACGAGTGGGATGGTCTTCAGAGCTGACGCAGGCTTGTGTGACATATTCGAGTAGAACTGACATCCCTCGCACTTATCCACTATCTCTTTTGCCATCTCATTCGCCCTTGGCCAGTAAAATCCAGCTCGGTATGCTTTGGCCACGATGGTCCAAGAGGACGCATGATGACCACAGGTCCCCGAGTGGATATCATTGAGGATGAGTCGACCTTCTTCTGGCGTTATGCACTTCTGACCAACTCCAGTCGCGCTTTCTCTGTATAATTGTCCTTTGATTACGGTAAAGGCCTTAGATCGACGGACGATCTGCCGAGCCTCTTCCTCATCCTCCGGAAGCTCTTTTCTCAGGATATACGCGACATATGGAACTGTCCAGTCGGGAATGACCACCAAGACCTCCATGATTAAGTCGACCACTGCTGGGACTTCGACCACAGTCGGATCTGTGGCACTCTTGGGCTGTGGAGTCTCTTCGGTGAAAGGATCTTCTTTGACTGACGGAGTGTGTATATGCTCCAAGAACACACCACTCAGAATGGCTTCCCTCTTGGAACCTATCTTTGCTAGATCATCAGCTGCTTGATTTTTCAGTCGGGGTATGTGATGGAGCTCCAACCCCTCGAACTTCTTTTCCAGCTTCCTCACTGCACTGCAGTATCCAGTCATGGCTGGGCTTCTCACGTCCCACTCTTTCATCACCTGGTTGACCACTAAATCCGAGTCGCCATAGACCATCAGGCGACGGACGCCGAGTGAAATGGCCATGCGCAACCCATATAAGAGGGCCTCATATTCTGCCTCATTGTTGGAGGAATCGAAGTGAATCTGGAGCACGTATCTGAGCTTATCTCCTCTGGGGGAAACCAGGACAACCCCAGCACCGGAACCATTCAACATCTTAGAGCCATCGAAGAACATGGTCCAATGCTCCGAGTGAACTTCAGTCGGCTGCTGTTGTTCAATCCACTCGGCGAGGAAATCTGCTATTGCCTGGGACTTAATGGCTTTCTTTGCCTCAAACTTGATATCAAGAGGAAGAAGTTCAATCGCCCATTTGGCCACTCGACCAGTTGCATCTCTGTTGTGCAAAATCTCTGATAGTGGAGCGTCGCTGACGACTGTGATGGAATGATCAGAAAAATAATGAGCAACCTTTTTTGTGGTCATGTATATTCCATACACAAGCTTCTGATAATGAGGATATCTCTGCTTGGATGGATTCAAGACTTCAGACAAATAATACACTGGGCGCTGAACTTTGAGAGCTTTTCCTTCTTCTTCCCGCTCGACCGTAAGCACAGTACTGACGACTTGTCCTGTGGCTGCGATATAGAGCAACAGAGGCTCTTTGCTGATTGGAGCAGCAAGCACCGGCTGGGTGGAGAGCAGAGTTTTGAGCTCGGCAAACGCTGCATCAGCTTCTGGAGTCCACTCGAACTTGTCTGTCTTCTTCATCAGTCGGTTCCTCGTTCGGAAACGAGAAAACCGAGTAACTTGCCACCAGGAACTCCGAATGTGCACTTTGATGGATTGAGCTTGATATCATACCTTCTGAGGTTGGCAAATGTTTCGGCGAGATCAGCGAGCAGGTCGGAACCTTTTCGTGACTTGACAACGATATCATCCATATATGCTTCCACATTCCGACTGATTTGAGTGAGTAGACACTTCTGAATCATTCGCATAAATGTGGCTCCGGCATTCTTGAGGCCGAATGGCATGGTGATATAGCAGAAGCACCCGAATGGAGTGATGAAAGCTGTTTTTACCTCGTCGGGCCCGTACAGACGGATCTGGTGGTACCCGGAGTAAGCATCTAAAAAAGATAACCTCTCGCATCCCGCGGTCGAGTCAACAATTTGATCTATGCGAGGGAGAGGAAAATGATCTTTCGGGCAGGCCCGGTTGATGTTCTTGAAATCAATGCACATTCGGAGCGACTTGTCCTTCTTAGGAACCATGACGACATTAGCGAGCCACTCGGAGTGGTATATCTCTCGGATAAATCCTGCCGCCAACAGTCGAGCCACTTCTTCACCAATGGCTTTTCTCTTCTGGACGGCGGACCGCCGAAGATGCTCTTTGACTGGTTTTGCAGATGAGTCGACTCTTAACCGATGCTCAGCCAGTCCCCTGGGAACACCTGGCATGTCAGCGGGCTTCCATGCAAAAATGTCCCAGTTCTCACGAAGGAACTGGATGAGCGCTTCTTCCTATTTTGGGTCGAGTGTTGTGGAGATGCGGGTCGGAGCTGCATCGGGGTCGGTCGGGTGAATATGAACAGGCTTCGTCTCCCCAGACGACTGGAATGCAGACTCTGTGGCGGGTTTCTTTGATCGCAGCAAATCACTCGGATCTGCGTTTTGCTTGTACTCCTCGAACTCGACCGCTGTCACTTGGGAATCGGCAATCTTGGAGCCCTTCTGAAAGCACTCTTCTGCCTTTTTCCTATCACCGGTGACAGTGATCACTCCTTTGGGACCGGGCATCTTCAATTTGAGGTACACGTAACATGGTCGAGCCATGAACCGTGCATAAGCTGGTCTCCCCAAAATGGCATGATATGCACTCTGAAAATCCACGACCTCAAACGTCAACTTTTCTTTGCGAAAGTGTTTCGAGTCACCAAACACCACGTCCAAAGCTATTTGGCTGAGTGACTCGGCTTTCTTCCCTGGTATAACTCCATGAAAGCTCATGTTACTAGTGCTTAGTCGGGACATCGGAATGCCCATTCCTTTCAGTGTGTCTGCATATAACAGATTCAGCCCACTTCCACCATCCATCAGCACCTTTGTCAGTCGCGTGCCTTCGACAACTGGATCGACCACCAAAGCTTGCCTCGCAGGGGTGGCAATATGAGTCGGGTGATCAGATTGGTCGAATGTGATGGGTGTTTGAGACCATTTCAGATAATTTGCTTTCGCTGGGGCAACCATGTTCACCTCTCGGTTAATGACTTTCAGTCGACTCTTGCTTTCCACATCTGCAAAGATCATCAGAGTGGAGTTGATATGCGGATATCCTTCCTCACTGTCCTCCTTGTCTTCAGCTTTGTCCGACTCCTTCTCCTTGTCCTTAGACTGTTTTCCCTGAAACTGCTGGATCAGGAGTCGACATTGGCGAGTGGTGTGCTTCGGGTTGATGATATTCCCTTCTTCGTCTTTCTTCGTGTGTATGTGACATGGCATATCCATTACGTCGTTCCCTTCTTTATCCTTTACCTTCTTGGGGTTCCAGGATCCTTTTGGTTTCCCCTTAAACTTTCCCTGAGTCACGGCCAGAGCCTCTCCAGGAGCTGCCGGTTCAGCTTTCCGCTTCTGTTTCCGACTGGTGTTTCCTTTTTCCGACTGACTCGGCTTGTGCTTGCCGCTTCGGAGTCGGTCTTCTTCTTCACCGTTGGCGTATTTAGTAGCAATCTCCATCATCCGACTCAAGGTCATGTCACCGGTTCGACCAAACTTCAAACTCAGTTCTCTGTTCTTGACGCCGTCTTTGAAGGCGCAGACTGCCTGATGATCAGACACATTTTCCACAGTGTGGTGCAAAGTGATCCACCTCTGAATATACTCTCTGAGAGTCTCATTAGCCTTCTGCACGCAGACTTGCAACTCTGTTAATCCAGCTGGTCGCTTGCAAGTTCCTTCAAACGTTCTGACGAACACTCGGGACAGATCTTCCCAAGTGTAAATGCTGCTGGGAGGTAATTGAGTCAACCATGCCCTGGCAGAACCTTCCAGCATGAGGGGCAAATGCTTCATGGCCACCTCGTCGTTCCCACCGCCAATCTGAACTGCCACTCGGTAGTCTTCAAGCCAAGTTTCAGGCTTAGACTCACCAGTGAACTTGCTGACTCCTGTTGCCAACCTGAAATTGGGAGGGATAACTGCGGCTCTGATAGCTCTGCTGAAACATTCAGGACCAGAAACATGCACTCGACTGCTTGTGGGTACATCTCTGTCGAGTCCACCTCGATGGGCTCTGTTCCGGTCGACCAACCCTTGCACGATAATGGATCGCGCGTCGAAGCCTGGTTCTCTGGGGTCGACTGGAGCCCTACGCCCTGTACTGTACTGACGCCTATCATCTGGCTGCCGAGGAGCGTAAGACCCTCCCCTCGGAGGGGAATTGGGCACTCGACGCCTATCATCTCGGTCGAGTCTGTCGCCATATTGATCTCGCCGATTCTCGCGCCCTTCACGCCGCGGAGGCGATCTGGGGCTGTGAGCCGACTGAACCGTATTCACAGTGACGGATCGACTGTGAATTCTGTTGCGCGACTGAGACACGGCTGAATTCTGATCTCCTGCTGCCCGAAGCAGATCCCTGATCTGCAGCAAACCTCTGCCAGCTTCCGACTGCGAAGGCTGGATGGACTCTGCTATACGGGTCGCAGCTGCTAAATTCTGGATTGGGGTTCGATATACCTGAGTCGGCGGGAAGAGTTGACGTCGATTGGTGTTGGGAACTCGTTGCCGCGCGCGCTCGTCGAGTGCTCGCTGAAGGTTCTCCAGCCGAGTGCACTCGGCCAAATTGGCCAAACGCGCCTCCTCCAAGGCACGAGCCTCGGGGGTTTCTCCTGCGATGGGAGTATGCAGAGCATCCACGTTCCTGCGGCGAAGTTCCTCTCTTTGCAGAGAGTCGAGTGGCTCGGGCTGGTACTCTTCGTAGCCTCGTGCGGGGTCGTCTCCGTCACCTGCTCCACCGTCATGGGCGAAGCCAGGGGGACCGCGGGGCCCGTCGACCATCAAGATTTCTGCCGCCGGATCATTGCTACCGCACTCGGATGCAGTCTCTACGGAGCCAGTCGACAGGTCGAACAAGCCGTAGAGGTATTCGTCGGGCTCGATTGCCGCGACTTGGGTGGTGGCTGATTGGCGAGCCACCGCGTGCCTCACCCATCGCTGAAGCCTCGACCGGCCCGAGCGCCTGCGCTGGCGGGAGACCGGGAGGGTGGACGATGGAGGAGCCGACCGATACTGGGTCGATGGCTGCCGCAGCAGAACGCCGCGGACACATGCGCGAAAGTGCGTCGCACCACGGACGGGAAGCGCATCTACGTCGAGTGGAGCCTCCTGGAGCCATGCGGAGTCGTCGGCGATGAAGGTGAGGGTGCCGAGACGGATCTCTTGACCCTCGACCATAACTCCAGCAGACACCATGATGAAAGTACTCGGAAGAATCGCAACTTCTCCACAAAATCGCTAAAACACCTGCCCCACGGTGGGCGCCAACTGTCATGGTTCTAAGCCTGACAGTAGAGTGGGGGGGTAGGTATGGAGAGGCAAGGTCCTAGCTATGGAGAGGTTGTAAACACAAAGGATGTATGAGTTCAGGCCCTTCTCGGAGGAAGTAATAGCCCTACGTCTCGGAGCCCGGAGGCGGTCGAGTGGATTATGAGTATATGAGCTACAAGGTGCCGAACCCTTCTGCCTGTGGAGGGGGGTGGCTTATATAGAGTGCGCCAGGACCCCAGCCAGCCCACGTAGGAGAGGGTTTAAGGTGAGTTAAGTCTGGGGTGTTACTGATAACGCCCCACATAAAGTGCCTTTACTATTATAAAGGCTACTTAATTACAGGCCGTTGCAGTGCAGAGTACCTCTTGACCTCCTGGTGGTCGAGTGAGTCTTCGTGGTCGAGTCCTTCAGGTCAGTCGAGTGAGTCCTTCGTTGGTCGACTGGAAGGCGACCTCTTCTAAAGATGTCCTTGGGTAAGTTTACTTGGATCAGGTCCATGACCCTACCCTAGGTACATAACCCCATCACCTGGCAGAGCCGCCCACTAAGAAGAATGTCCCTCGTGCCCCGATCCTTAATAAAAAGATCAAAAGGATGAAATTCACAAAGCACATTATCACGTGTGAGTTTAGGAACCGAAAGAAGATTACGTGTCACAGATGGAACTCGAAGAACATTGCGAAGCTGAAGACTCCTATTGGCATGTCTAGTGAGAAGCGATGCTTGACCAATATGAGAGATGTGCATACATGCTCCATTGGCGGTGTGGATCTTGTCGGAGCCATGATAGGGTTCACGAGTGTGAAGCTTCCCCATCTTGCTTGTCAGGTGCTCTGTCGCCCCAGAGTCCATGTACCAATGTGGATCAATGGAGTAGGACTGAGTGTGTCCCTGTTGCTTCTGCGTCGCCGGACGATCAGCCATGGCGACCTGACGGGCAAGGTTACGTGTATCCTTGCCATCATTGCCAAGACCAAGAAAACTCCGCTGGAAGCGCTTGTGACACTTGGAGGCCCAGTGCCCATCGCGGCCACAAAGCTGACACACACGCTGACCGCCAGCCCCCGGTAATGTCGCAGTAGGAGGGGGGGCCGAGGCGGGCGGTCGTGGCAGCCCCGAAGAAGCCCGGGATGATGAAGAAGAGCGGCCACCCTTAGTGGCGGCGTTCGCGAAGAGGGAGCCGTGGCTGGACTTGGAGCGACGCGCCTCGACTCGCTGCTCCGTGAGGAGAAGACGGGAGTAGATCTCATGTGCCATCACGGGAGTCGAGTTGCCCCGCTCGCTGATGATCTCAACCAAGGCATCATACTCCTCGTCGAGCCCGTTGACGATGAAGGAGTTGAACTCGGAGTCGGTGAGCGGCTGTCCAATGGAGGCCAACGTGTCAGCAAGGCCCTTGACCTTGTTGTAGAACTCTGTGGCCGTGGAGTCAAGCTTCACACACTCGCCAAGCTGACGACGGAGTGTAGAGACACGGGCGTGAGACTGCGCCGCAAAGGTGCGCTCAAGGATGGTCCAGGCCTCATGAGACGTTTTGGCGAAAACAACAAGCCCGGCGACAGCCGGCGAGAGCGACCCCTGGATAGAGGAGAGGTTCGCCTGGTCCTGCCCTGTCCAGACGCGGTGGGCCGGATTGTAGACCGGACCCTGCACGCTGTCCACCAGTGCGGGGGGCAGGGAAGTGAGCCGTCGATGTAGCCGAGCAGATAGTGGCTCCCCAAGAGTGGGAGAACCTGCGTGCGCCAGAAGATGTAGTTGTCGGCGGACAGCTTGATGGTGATGAGGTGGCCGAAGTGAAACGGTGGCGGCGATGACGATCCAATCGAAGAAGCTGCCTGGGGCGGGAGCACCATGGAGGCAGCCGGAGGGACCGAAGATGGCGGGGGGGCCGACAGCACCGCGGCCGGGGCTGACGCCGCGAGGCCCGCCAGCAGGGTGGTCTCTGGCGCGACCGGTGGTGGCGGCGGGGTAGCACCCGCAGGAACCGGGGCGGACAATGCAGCCGCGGTGTGGACCGCGAGCTCGCACCCGAATGGCGAGAGCGTCGGCGTAGTCGAGAAGAAGGAGCCGATGCTCCGGGTCCCGAGCGGGGGCGGCACAGCAGCGGTGTCCAACGGAAGGTTCAGCAGCGCCGCGAGGGAGGCCGGTAGGAACCCTGCGGAGGTGGAACCAGAGGTGGCGGCGCTCGACATGGCGGCGGGGCGATCGGGGGCGCGGCGGTGAAGACGACGGCGGCGGCAGCGGCGGTGCGGGTATTAGGGTTTAGCGGAAGCGATCGTAACCTAGCGTGATATCATGTAAAACAATAGGTTTGGGGGAAACCAGCACAACCCTCTAGGGATGGCCTATCACATATATATAATGAGGTGGTATACAATGTTACAGTATACACATGTAAATACAGAAGCTATACAGTCTAACAAAGAGGCGCGTTAAACTTCATGCGATGCAGGACCAACAGTGTATGCGAGCAACCAAACCGGCCACAAACTTCCCACGCGGGTCTGGTTGAGGGAAATGCAAGAAACCAAACACGTCATATGCATATGTTCCACCTGTGCGGAGTGTGAGTAAAATCTGAGAAATTAAACCACCAGTTGGGACAAATTCTGGCCGAGCGGGCATTCATCTGAAAAATGAAAAGATAGAGCTGGGTAGAGCAGCTGAGGGTGGATCAACGACAGATGTGTGAGAGATTCAGTGAGTGCTAGTAGAAGGGTTGATCAGTGGCTGCCAGTGTAGCGATGGCCCCAACCAACAGATACAATCAAACTTAACAAATGGGTGTCAGCTAAGAACCTAGGTGGCGTGAAACAGAAAAACGAAGGCAGAGCTTCAAATCATGCACCCAACTCTTCATTCAGTCTTGACTCTTGAGATGCTAACTCTCGTGGCAAGGCGTTGTTTTACTGGGGTTCCTTCCTTCCCGGTCTGGCTGGAGGCATGGGCGCGTAGACAGAGGAAGCGAAGCAGACGTACATCAGGAAACTGAAAATGGGAGCATTAGCTCGGATCTAGCGTGTGGTTAGTAGAGTTTGTTCGTTCGAATGAGTGCTCCCTCCTGAACCACACCTAGGATGCTACTTCTTCAGTAAGGGCCTTCCCGGGGCAGGGAGGCGGCGGCGGTGCAGCCCGGCTTGGCTGCGGTCCGGCGGCCAGCGGTAGGCGTGGTGACAGCGCCGCTCCTTGGAGGCGGGGCGGCGAGGTGGTGTTGGGTGGCCGTCGACGTGCCCCCGGCCCAGATTTGGGCCTGACGGGCCCCATCTAGGCCCTAGCGCCCCCCCCCCCCCCCGGCGTGATCTCGTTGTCTACGGCGCGGTGAGGAGGAGGAGCGGCTCGGACATGGGGCGTCGGCGCCGACGGCGTGCCGGAAGCAGCGCGAAGGCGGGAGCTTTACGGGCCCACGAGGGCTCGGCCGGGCCTATGGGCCTACGGGCCTGGTGTGCTCCTGCTATTGCGTTCGGACGGCTACCGTCGCTGACGGTGGAGGTGGGGCCCTCCCGCACGCCGATGCTGCTGCTGCCCTAGTCCCGGCTCTGATTCTTCGCCGCGCTGTCCTCACTTCGCGGTGCCGTGGTGAGACGGTGTGGAGGCCTCATGACCGCGTTGGCGCATGGTGGTGGTTGGTTTGGTGTTGGATCCGGAGCGCCCGAGGTGCGGGTTGGGATCGGGGGAAACCCCTGTCGGCGTGGCCGACTCCAGCGCGGTGGCGCTTGTGGGTGCCACCTGACCTTCCGGGAGGGCGTCGGGGGCTACCCTTCCTCTCGCCTCATCGTGTACCAGGAGAAACCCTTGGAAGTAGCGTCGTCATCGTCGCGATCCTTCTTGGAGGTGTTGATTGGTGCCGGTGCTTTGGAGTCTTGGAGCCTAGTGGAAGAGCCCGGTGGGCGCAGCGATCGCGAGGCTTCTTCGTTTTTGTTGATCCGCCGTTGTCGGCATTTGTTTCTTTTGTTCGTTCTCCGTCGTTTTTTTTTGGCGTGACTGTGCTGCTTCCGTCCCAGCACCTATTCCTGTATGGTTCGGTTGGTTGCTTTGTATACAAAGCGGGGGAAACCCTTTTTCGGTAACACGCCCAGCTCGCAAACAGAAATCGCTGCTGTAATAGAGGGGCGCCAGAGAAGCCCCCGCGTCGTCCTCCCCCTAGGGCGACTTGGGCAGCCAGAAACCTAGCCGCCGCCGCTGTAAAGTCTCTCCTCCTCTCCCTCCGCCGCCGCCGGAAGACACCGTCGGGCTAAGCCCGGGGGCCGACGGCGGTGGCGGGGGATCTCCTCTCTCGCGAGTCTCCGGGGTGGGGCGGACCCCAAGGCATGTGGTGGCGCGACCGATCTGGGATCTGCGGCACGGCGGATGGCTGCAGGCGGCGGGAGGCCAACCCGTCCTCGGACGGCGATGGCTTGGCGCGGCGGAGGCCAGGGCTGCGGGCGCTGCGGATGGCCCTTCGGGCGACGGAGGCGGCGGCCGGCTTGGCTATGGTGGCGTGCATCTTGCCTTCAGATCGGCGACGGCGGCGTGTTGGGCCTGGTGGTTTCGTCGGGGACACCTCCGATCAGATCTGTTCTGACCGATACAGCCGGCGGTGGTGGTCATCTCTTTCGTCAGAGGTGGTCGGCCTGAGGTTGGGTGTTCGGATCTCGGGATCCGTCATCTGGCACCAGCTGTGAGTCGGGAAGATGTAGTTGCCGGTGAAAACCGAGCCGACGGCGGGCGATGGCGGCGTTCCATGTCGTTACCTTGATAAAGGCATCGTCATGTGACTACCATCGACCCACTCATATTGCTCCGGGGGAAACCCTAGGATCTGGTGTTCAAGACCGTACGATGGCGGCACCGCGGTGTCGTTTCTCTCTTGGGAGCATCGTTTTGTGGAGCAACGCTGGAAGTCGGAGGCAGGAGGTGGAGCGGCTTCGTCTTGCACGGAGCTTCGGTGGAGATGTTAAGTCATGCCGGACCGACAGGTGCTACGCTTGGTCATGCCTGGTCGGCAGGTGCTACGCACGACAGATCCTCCAAGGGCTTCAAGCTGTGTTGGCTGGTGGTACTTGGCAACATGGTGCTGAGGTGTATCAGTGGCGACCGCGACGTGTTCAGCTGTTTGCGCGCAGGGAGGAGGTGTCGTTGGGCGCCGCGGTGGCGTCGACGATAGCTGGACCGAGTAAGGTTGATGCATCAGTACAATTCTGAAGATGGAGGGGTGGCAGTTGGCGGCGGCGGCCTCTGAGAGCACGCCGGACCAGTGTGAGCCCCAGACCCGGCAGGTGACTAGGTTGGGGTCTCAGGTCTTAGATGTTAGGCTTGGCTGCGATGTCCGCTTGGTATTAGGCCCAGGCTATCTGCGCCCCTTCATCAACTGGATAGGTGTAGCAACAGTTTGTTGCTTAGACGGCGGCTTTAGTCTTACTGTTGTATGACTTTGTAAGGTCTTGTGAGAATAATTAATAAAATGGCCGTATGCATCGCCCAGATGCAGAGGCCGGGGGTCATCCTCTTTTTCTAAAAAAAAGTGTCTGCTCCTTACTCTGTTCGGCTTAGTGAGCTGCAATCTTTCATGAAGCTTGACGATGAGCATGCACATGATATGTTGCAGCGGTGCCTCATTCATACCTTTGAGCTCTTGTTTTGCAGATTGGGATCAATGACAAAGACAATGCCCAATCGTCTTAGGCGGTGGTTATGGTTTGTGTTTATTCGATCCTTGTCCTTAGCTTCTGTACTGCTCTTCGCTACAAGCAAAAAGGCTGGTTACAACAAGAACGACGTTAGGGTGACGTACATCCTCTTTTGTGGCAATGCTTTAATGGACTTCATACCTTGGATCTTAGCCATCATGTACAGTCCTTTCAAGTGTTGTCGTCAAGCGCATTCAGGCAAATTGTGGCATGGCATGGTTTCCCAGTTCAGCGTCATGTCCTTCTGCGTTCGCAAGAAGAAGCCCACAATTTTGATGAAGCTTGCTATCTTCACTTGCCTGAGATAGTACATTAACATGAACTGTTACATTCGGTATGAGCCTCATGGCCGTCAGATCACCGGGTTGGTTCATCGGCACATTAGAGGTGGGTGGAAGGACTACATTGGCAACCCTGGTGGATACAAGAAATTCAACAGTCAACTGAGATGTCTAGGTTGGGCCTCCAAGGTGCCGTTCGACCATATGGTCCTTCTCTGGCACATCACCACGGACCTTTGTTTTTATCACCCATCTGCAGCTACAGTGCTTCAAGGAGATGCTTTGCAGCAGGGAAGCATGGCGATCTCCAACTACATGGTTTACCTGCTTTCCGCTCGTCCTGAAATTCTAATGACCGGCACGAGTCAAGATGGCAATGGGGCCCCAAAACCCGCACGGTTTTACCCTATTGGGGGACGGAGATGGGCGTCTGTTTAACCCCGCGGGGCTGCTGTTGGGTAAAGTATAAAACCCGACACGTTCAACGGGTTCAAACCCGTTTCAACAGTACCCGAACCCGAAACCCGCCATCCCCGTCAAAATACTACAATAAGCATATTCGAGGAGTACAATCTGGAGAGTGATGATGATCATGGACAACCATCTTGCTCATTCTCTTCTTTGCAAGCTCAAGACCTTATGTCACTCTTCAATGAACGCGTTGCTGAAAAATGGCCAACATCTTTTAGGATGAAATCTGAGCTAGACCATTACTTGGAATATGAGCTAGTTCCATTGTACAAAGATAAATTTAGTCTGTTAGATTGATGGAAAGTTGGTGGAACACACAATCCAACTTTGAGACTGCTAGCACGTGATACTTTTGCAACTCCAGTCAGCGCGGTTGCCTCAGAGTCAATGTTTAGCACAAGTGGTAGAGTTCTAGTTCTAGGCTGTAGAGCTCCAGTCCTCATGTTTGCTTAAATATGTCGATTTCCTCATGGGCTTCCCATGGGTTTAGAAAACCCAATGGGTTTAGGGTTTCAAACAAGATACACAATGATACGCATTAGGAGATATTTCTGGTATCCAGGAGATAGATAGGCACACGGTTTAACTTTGTATTCAGTTGTAACTAGCTTCCTTATCTCCTATATTTCTTCTCCCTCAAGATGTATATCTCCAACAAACTTGTACGTGTATCAGGACTCGCAATCCTCTATATAACACACAACACGTCCCCCACGATAGGGTAAGACATTTCTGCTCATCGCACATGGTATACGGAGCCTCCTATTCCAATCTCATCTAGCCTAGCTCATCTCCATCAATGCCCTAGCCATGTCTTCCTCTGGCTCCTCCCACCCAAACCTCAACCAACAAGTCACGGAGAAGCTTACCCGCACAAACTATGTTCTGTGGCACGCCCAGATCGTGCCGCAGCTGCGTGGCGCCAGTGCCTTCGGCTATGCCGACGGCACCACACGGGAGCCGGCCTGACTCCTCGTCAGCAAGGAAAAAGATAGGAAGGAGTCATCGGAGCCCAACCCTCTCCACCCGATATGGGTGCGGGAGGACCAGCAGGTCCTCAGCTACCTGCTCAACAATCTCTCCAAGGAGGTCCTCGTGCAGGTGACCGCGATCACCACGTCGCCCGCGCTCTGGGCTGCTCTGGCAGGCATGTTCTCGTCGCAGTCCCTCAGCCGGGTGAACAACATCCGCACGACCCTCATCAACGTGGAGAAGGGGAACCAATCCGTCGCCACCTACTTCGCCCACATGCGCGGCCTCGCGGATGAACTCGCTGCGGCCGGCAAGCCTCTGCAAGACGACGAGCTTGTCTCCTACATCCTCCATGGGCTGGACATGTACTACCAGCCCCTGGTGTCCGCCCTCGACGCGCGCATCACACCGGTCTCCCTCGACGAGCTCTTCTCCATGATGAGCAATTTTGGTTAGTGTGTGGCGCTCTACTAGTCTTCGAGCGGCTTCCAGTCGTCTGCCAACGCCGCCTTTCGTTGCCGTGGCAGCGGCTCCTCTCATCAGCACGGACCACCTCGCAACAGGGGCAAGACCTCGGACGGGGAACACGACAACAACAACTCCAACACTCGCGGCGGCGGACGGCCCTCTTCTGGCAACAACAGGGGCCGCCGCGGTGGTTCCACCAGATCACGACCGGATGCACCTCACTGCCAAATTTGTGGTAAGCCAGGGCATATGACCAAAGACTGCTAGTACCGCTACGACGACGATGGTGACTCCTCCCAAGATGAGGACAAGATTGCTGCTGCTGCGGATGGCTCCTACAGGATCGACACCAACTGGTACGTCCACAGTGGTGCCACCAACCACATCACCAACGAACTTGAAAAGGTGACCATGAAGGAAAAATATCGTGGCAAGGATCAAATCCACACAACTAGTGGTGAAGGTATGAGGATAAACCACATTGGTCACTCAATTTTTCATACCTCCCATAGAAAAATTGATCTTAAGAAAATCTTGCATGTCCCTAGTGCCAATAAAAGCCTTCGTTCTATTCATAGAATTGCTCTTTATAATCATGTTTTTCTCGAATTTCATCCATATTTCTTTTTGATCAAGGATCAGGCTATGAAGAGAATCCTCTATCGTGGTAGATGTGTTCGAGGGCTTTACCTGTTGATTCCGGAGCACACAAGATTCAATAAACAAGCTTTTGGTGTTGTCAAACTCTCGTAAACACGATGGCACGATCGTTTAGGACATGCTTCTTTTGCTTTAGTTGAAAAACTTCTTAGGAAAAATAAGCTCCCGTATGTTGGTGAGTGCAATGTTGAAACTATTTGTGATTCTTGTCAGCGAGCTAAAAGTCATCAGCTACCTTATCCAATTTCTACTAGTGTGTCTACTCAACCTTTGCAATTGATTTTTTCTGATGTTTGGGGACCGGCCCCTACCTCTGTTGGTAGACACACCTACTACGTAAGTTCTATTGATGACTACAACAAGTTTTCTTGGATCTATCTTCTTAAGAAAAGATCCGACGTTTTCCAAGTGTTCAAAAACTTTCAAGCATTTGTTGAGCGTAAATTCGATCCAAAAACATCACTGTCCAGTCTGACTGGGGAGGGGAATACGAGAAGTTGAACTCCTCCTTCCAAACCCTTGGCATCTCACACCATGTGTCATGCCCCCACGCGCACCAACAAAACGGCTCAGCTGAACGCAAACACCGTCACATTGTTGAGGTTGGCATTGGTCTTTTAGCTCATGGGTCCATGCCATTAAAGTTTTGGGACAAAGCATTCCTTACTGTTGTTCACATTATCAACATGCTTCCTAGTCGTGTCATCAATAATGAAACTCCAGTAGAACGACTTCTTCATGTCAAGCCCGGCTATTCCACTCTTAGCGTGTTTGGGTGTGCGTGCTAGCCTAACCTCCGCCCATACAATAAGTGCAAGCTCATGTTTCGGTCACTCCAATGTGCTTTTCTTGGGTACAGTGCCCAACACAAAGGTGTGAAATGCCTAGACATCTCCACTAGTCGAGGCTATATCTCATGCGATGTGGTTTTCAATGAGACAAAATTCCCTTTTTCAGATCTTCATCCAAACGTCGGTGCCCTACTACAAAAAGAAATTCTTTTGCTTCCTCCAAGTCTCTCCGGTTATGATCAAGGGGGCGTTGATAATTGTCGTGATCATATGTTGGCTAACCCTCTTAACCTTGCGCATGAGTCATCTGATGATGTTACAGGAGCACCAAACTATGGAAACAGAGAAGAAAACGTTGAACAAATCAACTCAAACGGTGAAGAAATCAACCCAAACGGGCTTCATCGCATGTGTCGTGGCATGGGGAGCATATCCCCCTCGGGATCAGAGCTGCAGCTGCCCAGGCAATCGCCTCTGGGATCCATGCCAGCCGCCAGCCACACGCCTGTGCCAGACGGGCAGACGCGCCAGGCGCGGTCGGTCGCGCGGGCTCCAGCAGCCCACTGCATGACATGCAGGCCCTCCCGACAGGGCGAGATGCGCCCTCCAGCCCGCGGCAGTCTCCCGCTGCCACGCGGCAGTTCGACGGTGGCCCGGACTCGACGCGCTCCGCGGACAAACCGGTCTGCTACAAGCGGCGCGCCCTCATGCGCCATGCGGACGTGGGGCCAGCCCCTGACTCAGACGGGCCCGCACCATCACGGGCTCATGATGAGCCGATCGGCTGCCCCGGATCTTCTGAGGCTCCTACGGCGTCTTCCTCACCATCGTCTCAGGCCGCCGCCACAGACAATCCCGTGCACCTGGAACCGGCAGTGGCGGGCGGATCTTCCTCGGACTCTGCTGCTGATCTGGCGGCTGCGGGATCTTCTGTGGCTGCGGATTTTGCTGCATCACCAAAACGCCGCACAAGACTACAACAAGGTGTGATTTAACTGAAAAATTATAAAAACATAACCAAATATAATCTAGTTTGTTCCACGGGTGAACCAAGTGAGCCCAACACGATTGAAGAGGCTCCCGGTGATGAAAAGTGGAAAAAGGCAATGCTAGAAGAATATAAAGCTCTTGAGAGAAATAAAACAAGGCACTTGGTTCCTCCGAAGCAAGGTAATTAAAAACCTCATTGACTGCAACTGGGTATTCAGAATTAAGAGAAAGTCTGACGGAACCATTGATCGTTATAAGGCTAGACTTGTTGCAAAAGTCTTCAAACAACGGTACGGCATAGACTACGAGGATACTTTTAGTCCAATTGTAAAAGCTGCTACCATTCGTCTCGTATTGTCTATTGTTGTTTCCAGGGGATGGAGCCTCTGACAACTAGATGTATAAAACGCATTTCTTCATGGTGTTCGGGAAGAGGAAGTGTACCTGAAACAACCTCTTGGGTTTCAAAGCAAACATGCACCCTCTCATGTGTGCAAGTTAGATAAAGCATTGTATGGACTGAAACAAGCTCCAAGGGCATGGTATTCCCGTCTCAGTAAAAAGATGCAGACACTTGGCTTTGTTCCTTCCAAATCTGACACCTCCTTGTTCATTTATAATAAGTTCAACACCTCCATGTTTGTTCTTATATATGTTGATGATATTATTGTCACAAGCTCATCTGATGAGGCAATATCAGGACTCTTGAAGGATTTAGGTGCTGAATTTGTTCTCAAAGATCTAGGAGAATTACATTACTTCCTAGGAATTGAGGTGAAGCAACACAAGGATGGGCTACATCTTTCTTGGAAAAAATATGCAACATATTTGGTAAGGAACGCTGGCTTGCAAGGTTGTAAACCCACACCTACTCCTCTCTCTAGTACAGAAAAATTATCTCTTACAGAGGGAACACTTTTAAGTCCAGAGGACAGTACAAAATACAGAAGTCTTGTAGGTGCACTTCAGTACTTAACATTGACCAGGCCAGACATTTCCTTTGCTGTCAACAAAGTATGTCAGTTCCTACATGCACCCACTACAGTTCACTTGACTGCAGCCAAGCGCATTGTGAGATATGTCAAGTATACTTTGAATATTGGTCTAAATTTCAGCAAGTCACCTTCTACTCTTGTCAGTGCTTTCTCTGATTCAGATTGAGCAGGATGTTTGGATGACACACGCTCAACTGGTGGCTTTGCAGTATTTTTGGACCCAATCTTATATCATGGTGTGCTAGGAAACAAGTTACAGTTTCCAGGTCTAGTACTAAGGCAGAATACAAGGCCTTGGCCAATGCAACAACAGAAATCATATGGGTACAGTCTATCTTGAAGGAGTTGGGTGTGAAAAGCTCTCAAGCTCCATGCTTATGGTGTGATAACCTTGGTGCTGCCTATCTGTCTGCAAATCCAGTGTTTCATGCCAGAACGAAACACATTGAGATAGATTTTCATTTTGTCAGAGAAAGAGTTAGTGATAAACTCTTGGACTTTCGTTTCATTCATTCACGGGATCAAGTGGCAGAAGGGTTTACAAAAGCTTTGCCTACAAGGAGTTTTGAAGACTTCAAGCATAATCTCAACTTGATGAAGTTGTGATTAAGGGAGGATGTCAAACAAGATACGCATTGATACGCATTAGGAGATATTTCTGGTATCCAGGAGATAGATAGGCGCACGGTTTAACTTTGTATTCTATCCGGTTATAACTAGCTTCCTTATCTCCTGTATTTCTTCTCCCTCAAGATGTATATCTCCAACAAACTTGTATGTGTATCAGAACTCGCAATCCTCTATATAACACGCAATACGCCCCCCACGATAGGGTAAGTCGTTTCGGTTCATCGCACATAGGGGACGGGCAAATAGCTAGCCCCGCGCATGGTGATGGGGACGGGGACGGGCTTGCGATTTTCTCGTGGGGATGGGTCCCGTTGCCATCTTGAGGCACGAGGCCAGGTCTATTCGCCGTTGCAAGTCACGAGATCGAGCTCATCTTGAGTGATAGCAAGGTACCGCTTGACAAAGAAGAGAGGCTGGCGCGGGAGATTATCGACACGGTAAAATCTTCGCCGGACAAAGCCGCCAAGTTTACTCTAATTCCTGGCGCGTGCAGGCTCGCCAACAAATTGATGGAGCTGGAAGTGGAGGAGAGGTGATCAGTAAACAGTAATCCAGGGTGCCTGGGTGGAGATGCTCTGTTATTCCGCTGTCAGATGAAGAAGGTACCTGCACGCCAGGAGCATAGGGGACGGTGGCGAGTGCCTAACTAGCATCTGGCTCCTATGGTCGTTCATGGGGATGGAGACTCAGGGTGGACACGGTCCGGGCCGGTCCGGTCCCTGACCGAGCCGTCGTTTGGACCGGCCGTCGGCGGTCCGGACCGGACCGGACCGAGCAGTGTCGCGGTCCTGTTTTCAGGGACCGGACCGCAGCGACGAAAGCCCGAGCCGGACCGAGCGGCTCGTTTGGACCGGCCGGTGGTCACCACAGAGCTCGCGCTGGAGCACGGCGACGCGGGGAGGGCGCTGGAGGCAGAGGGGCTCGTCGTGGAGGTGTCCGGCGACTTCTGTGACTCACGGTGGACGGCACGACGGCCAGGCAGAGCTCAGGAAGCAACAGCCACGAAGAATTTGGCACGACGGCTGGTGCACGACGGCCAGTGTGCAGCGGCGGTGTAGGGCCTCCCGCTTCAAGTTATACCTTCCAGGTGATAGATCCAGGCGTGGCGCATCCAGTAGACATGTTTGCCAGCGTCAGGGAGGCCGGTGGCCGTGCGGATGAACGACGGCGGCGCTGACCAGTGCACGACCGACGCGCCCGCCACGCAGCTCCGGCCAAGTGCTCGCCACGCGCCTGCCACGACGTCGACACGCCCCCGCCATGCCCCTGGGACGCCCTGGGCACGCCCCCACCACGCCCCCGCCTCGTCCTGACATGCCCCTGCCATGCTCCCGCCATGCCGCAGCTCGTGTTCGCCGGTCCGCTCGGTCGGCCCGAGCTTTAACCGGACCGGACCGAGGGATTTTCGGTCCCGTTTGCAGGGCCCGGACCGGCTGGATTTCATGCCGGGCCAGGACCGAGCCTGGCCGGACCGAGCGGGCCACGAGCCGGTCCTAAAGACCGCTCGTGCCGTCCACCCTGAATGGAGACCATGGCAGACAAGCTTCAGAGGCCAGAGAATCCTCAAGATGAACATGGATCCCCAGAGCACTCCAGCCAAGTCAGAGAACCAGCGCTTGTGAACATTACTGTTGCCACTTTATTTGGTTTACCCCGTTCTACTATGTTTCTTCTTGTTGTACGTACAACTAGAAAAGTGGCAGGCCCTTTGTAATTCGTTTACTTTTGAAAACGTATGGCTTTACATTGTTACTTTTATTTAATCCTCAAGATGAATATGAATCTCGATAGCAATTCAGCGAAGTCTGAGAAATAGTGCTTGTGAAAAACACTAGTGTTCCCACTGTTGTCTCGTTTACTGTAATAGGACAGGAGTACTATGTTTCTTCTTGTTTTTCCTTTTTGTTGACTGTATATATGCTTCTTCTTGTTCAACAACTAGAAAAGTGGGCCAGCCAGCTTAATTTGACAGGAGGCTGGTGGTGGTTCACCATCGTGGCAGCGTTAAGATGCAGGGCCCATGGGATAATACAACATGCAAATAAAAACAGCAAGTGCCGTGAATTTTAAAAGATGATGGGGTTTCTTTCAGATTCAGACCCTCGAGTGTCGGCCAGCTCAGATTTACAACAGCAGCATCAGCAGCTACATTCCCGTGTAGAAAGTGCACTGCTGCTGCTACTTGGCCAACATGAAAGCGCACACACTGCGCAATGCATGGAGAGCCATCATTCCCAAGTAATCTAATTTGGCACCAACAGGAGACCACAACAAAATCTGTGAACCGTCATAGGTACGAACAACCGGCCTGTCATCGAAGAGAAGTTTGAGATAATCAGAAATACAATAGACACCCATACTTACAAGAATGAATGGAAAATTAATGTCGGTCTGCTTTAGTACCTGTCATCATAGGAAAGATGCTACACAAGCTAAAGGGGAAAAAATTACATGGGAGGGATCAGTATACATTCTCTATTCACTATATACATTATTCTTGCAACAAAGAGAAATACAGGGCATCATTTATCTCTGGATTCTCCTTCCCTTGCTGACACCCCCCTTGAGGAAAAAATAATGATCTGAAACTGTAGTGCACAGTGGACCAAATTTCTTTACAGGATCTGCGCTCCTCATTCAGACTGCCCATGTACTTCTGAATTTCCTGAGAGCTTAGCATAGAGAGATTGCAAACAAGTGCTATGTGCAAACAGTTATTAACATCCTCATCAACTTCGGGTTGAGACACTCCCATCAAACTTATCAAAGTAGCAATCTAGCAATCGAGCACAAGCTTAAATAGCAACTTCATTCATTGCCATGAGGGAACTCCGAGTGTTCTGAGGACGGGTTTCAGTTTTGTGAGAGTGAACAACATCAGCAATATAGCGTTCAAAGTTTTCGAACACTATGTCACTAGGTTGTTTGACTTCAGTGTCAAGAACAAAAGGAAACAAGAGTAGCCAACAATTTTATTCCTTTGTTAACCTCCCAAGAGCTGGTATCTAGTGAGATTACCTCGTCATGATCTGGAATTACTCTCATCACATAATCATAGTCCTCACTTTTTTTTGAGGGGAGCTTTATAACTTAACGGTGCTTAGGCAGGTCGCCCGCAGCACAAGCAGCCACAGTGGCTGGAACATCAGACTCCCACAGTACAGAGTGGTTCCATTCGCACATACGACCAATACTAGCAAGTCATGTGCAACAGTATTTGCAGTACGTCTCCATACACGTCCGTGCAGGCGGCACATGAGGGTCTAGTATGAAAACCCATAAATGTGGTTAGTATGTGTATGTTCCACCTGTGCGGAGTGCGAGTAAAATCTGAGAAATTAAACCACCAGTTGGGACAAATTCTGGCAGAGCAGGCGTTCATCTGAAAAATGAAAAGATAGAGCTGGGTAGAGCAGCTGAGGGTGGATCAAAGACAGATGTGTGAGAGATTCGGTGAGTGCTAGTACAATTGACCAGTGGCTGCAAACAAGTGTAGCGATGGCCCCAACCAAAGGATACAATGGAATTTAACAAATAACTGTCAGCTAAGAACCTGGTGGCGCGAAACAGAAAAACGAAGGCTAAGCTTCAAATCTTGCACCAAGTCTTCATTCAGTCTTGAGACGCTTACTTCACTACTCACGTGGCAAGGCGTTGTTTTTCTGGGGTTCCTTCCTTCCCGATCTGGCCGGAGGCACGGGCACGTAGACTGACTTGGCTCGGATCTCGTGCGTGGTTAGTAGAGTTTGTTCATTCGGATGAGTGCTCCCTCCTGAACCACACCTAGGATGCTACTTCTTCAGTAAGGGCCCAAAACCAAAACCAAATCTCACCGGATCATACCTGGAGCAAGACAAGCACAAGACAAGCAATATGTGTAGTGTGTCCAGACTCCAGGTCATGGCTGTGTATCTTGTGCATTCGACTCTTGTGTTGTAAATAGAATCACAGTATTTTTTTTCTCCGAAAAGAAAAACAACATGGCAACAATGATTGGTTCACATTGCCAATTGGGTATCAAAAGGCAATCAGGAAGATTCTGCAGTGAACAATTGCGGTGTCTTCATTTAAGTACGCGTTCGTACAGACAACCAAAAGTGACACCCAAGCATAGGTTCAGATATGAAGATAGTATTGTAAAGAACTGCATTTCATTTCACTGAATATACATGTCCACGCTCAGAAAACGAATGACACAAAAATTGTCCTTTTTTTGTACCACTCATCAAAACCTACTACAGACTGAAGCTACAAGGAAATGAGTGCAAAAAAAAAAATCCTCTCTTCCTTATAGGCTCTCCATATGGTTCATCTCAGGCTGCAAAGAAAAACAAAATGTATGGTTCATCTCAGGCTTCTCCCTTTCTGACTCTTCCTTCCAAGAAAGAGTCTCAGAGACCACAGCAAATGGCAGGCCAGAGGATTTAGGCTCCTGATTCAACTTGCCCATGTGCCTGTGAAACACCTGAAAGCCTAGCATAGCGAGATTGCAGACAAGTGTGCATGTACAAACAATTATTAAAATCCTCACAAACTTCGGATCGAGACACTTCCCACAAACTTATCAAAGTAGCAGGCTAGCAATTGAGCACAAGCTTAAATAACAACTCATATTCATTGCCAGTAAGGAATGGGTTCCATTTTATGAGAGTGAACAGCATCAACAATATAGCCATCAAAGTTTTTGAACACAATCACTAGGAGGTTTGACTTCAATTTCAAGAACAAAAGAGAACACGAGCAGCCAACAATTTTATTCCTTTGTGAACCTTCCAAGAGCAGGTATCTAGTGAGATTACCTCGTCATGGTCTGGAATTACTCTCATCACATAATTGTAGTCCTCACTGGCCACTGGCCGAAGTGTTTTCTATCTGCTTTATATTTGTGGAAAGCTTATCTGGAGCTTGGTAGGGTAATTCAAAGAATGAGCAAAACTGAAATCTAGATAGTAAAGCTAAATAAGTGTTCAAATCCAGTGCAAAGAAGTCTTCACATGCCAGTCATTGGAAAAAGTAGTGTCCAGGGGATGGATGGGGGACAGAATTGACTCACGTGAAAGGAATGATTGAGATGTCTATGTAATGTAAGGTGATCCCAGGATGTGAATGATGCTCTGAATATGGTAGTAGTTTGATTAGCCATTCTGCCACTGAATATGGTAGCGCTGCTGACATTTTCTTCCTGCTTGAGGGCCATTCATTGATCTTTTGAATGGTGCCTCTCTCTATTTTTCTTTTTTCTTTCTTTTTTCATATGTGTGTGGGAGAGGCATGAATAATATTGATGAATATAGCTCTTCATAGTGCTGAAATTGGCAGGGTTCATGACGATGACAGTAAAGCTCTCTTTTGAATCTTCTCGAACTTTGATGAGTGTGTTTATGGAACAATCAACTACTGCGGAATAGCAAGGGATGTGCTATAGAATGTAGGTATGATGTAAACACATCGAAGAAATGGTTTAATTTCTGTGATTTGTATATGTAGTATGTACACCGGCGGAGTATGCGATATCCTAATTAAGGAATGCAATACCGAGTGTCAGAGAGGCTAGCGAGAAACAAAGTTACGCAAAAAGTATGACTGGCATTGAAAGACTCCATACTAGAGGAACATCAAACTTAACAATACACACTAAATATTCAGATTGCAATAATCATGGCTCATGAAATCTGCTCTGTTTTTGGCATTGGTGGGATAGAAAAAAAAACTCCAGATCAATTAGAAAATAAAATCACCATCACCATACTTAACTCAGGAGGTTCGATGAATAAAAAGTCGGAAGCTCGAGTCTTTTTGCTCAATCAATGTTCATCAATCCCTTAACAACCGGTGTTCTCTACCTTTACAACTATATGTGTCAACTGAACACTCTCTTTATGTTATTTAATTTAGCGTGGCAATGAATACCGAGAATATTAGTGTGCTCAAAAGCTAGAATACCAACTTTTGAAGAATGCAGCAAGTTCTCTAACCTAGGTCTCATGAGGCAATAACAGTTTCACACTTGCACATTGAACACAGTCTAGCAATAGCTAAAGCGATCATGAATTTCAGCAGAGGTTTACTAACCTTCCCTCGAAAAACAGAAATGTTCCTATTGGAAAGCACAAGCCATATCTACGAAGACACCAAGAACCATAGTTGACTCTGACAGTTTGGAACTGAAATGAACTAAAATAACAGCCCAGGTCTGAACTGGCTCCACCCCAAGCACTGAGATGATACGAAGGGTCATTTAAAGTTCCTATAATTCAAAAAAAATCATTAAGTAAACAATTATGAACAATTTAAAGAGCACCTTGTATAGGCATCAATTTAAAACCAAAGTGAAAAAGTACGAACCTTTATTTTAGTAGCAAATCATCGAGTCTCATTTCTTCCACCATTATGTGGTGATCTCACTTTCACAGTGAACAAGCCAAGTGCACTAGGAAGTATCTATGAGAAACGATCCAAATGTAAATGACACTCATCTAGAAATCAACCAGGACGAGCATGAGAATACCTACACAAGAAAGACAAATCTTTAACGCATATACATATAATTCGTCCAGAGAGGAAAACAGAGAATCTCCGAAATGGTGTTAGATGATGATCACACTGGTTTCCTTTATATTTCTTAATTTGGTACGAATTTTAAAATGACTACTGTTACATTTCACACACTTACCAGATTTATGGATTTTATCTATGCGACGGAGATGCCACGGAAGACCTTATGTGCAACTTTACTGGGTGCAGTAGATTCTGCAAGCCTAAGAGAATGTACAACTCCTGCTTTGTAAATAAAATGCTCAGACTTCAGATTATACAACAATGAGGAAAACCAAACGAGATTTTTTTTTTCTGAACTGATGTGTGAACTTTTTTTATAACATAAACCGAACTAGGGAAACAGTGGTGGGAATTATGGATGGATTCAAATAGTGAAGTGTTTGTTCAAACTGGATTACAATACTCAGTAGTCATAATTAGTTAATGACACATGAATCTGCCTGAAAAGAATAATCACAGTACTGGTTGAATTCACGAATTTTTCCTTAAAAAATCAGCACGTGAAGGGAAAGCTGCTCCAGGTTTTGAAAACAATATCATGGCAGTGGTTGATTAATTAAATGCATGTACTAACCAGTTGTTTGTACTGCAGGATGGCAGATACATATTGAGAACGTCATGCTTGGCACCAGAAACCATGCTTCGATGGAGAGAGTATTCTAAGAGGCGAGAAGAATATAGAAATCAAAGGAGCCTGCACAGTAAAGTAAAACAAGTGAGCTATTAAGATGAAAACAAGTGCGATTAACCAAACAAAACAAATAAGAATTAATTTGACGCTTACGAAGTTAGGAATCGAAAAGGCAGGGAAACAAACTGGGAATAAGTAGACGAGTATATATATATAGAAAGGGAAGTGTTAGCCCGTTACATACCTTGGATTAATTGATGACTTTGACTATCGGAATGGTTCCTTTTAGCTTGCGGCACTCCTTTCTTAAGTTGTCGCTGTCCAAGCCAAGGTTGACATCTAACTCTAGCATTGAACTTGGAAGGCCGTCCTTGGGCAGCGACTTGATGGCCCAACAGCCGGAGATCTTCAATTTTTTCAGAGAACTCGGGAGGCTCTCTGGCAGCGACTTGATGGCTTGACAGCCGTAGATGCTCAATATTTCCAGAGAACTCGGGAGGCTGTTTGGCAGCGACTGGAGTGCATAACAGTTGTCAATCACTAATTCCTGCAGAGAGCTCGGAAGGCTGGGCAGCGACCGGATGGATGAACAACAATTGATCATTAGTCTCTTGAGGTTGATGAGCTTGTCTAGCCCTGCAGGGAGACACTGCAGCTTCGAGAGGTAGCAGTGCCGCTCGTTTTCGGAGGCTGAAAATTGCAGCTCCTGGAGGGAGGTGAGGAGCTGGAGGGCCTCCTCTTGCTCCTTTGTAAAGCACTTCATCTCCTGATCCAAACTGAGGTCCAATTTGGTGAGGGTGAAAGAGAGGAGGCTGCACATGGGCGCAGCAAGGAATCCTGTGTTGCTCCCCGTTTGCAGATGAAGAGGGTTGCTGCAAATTGGAGTCAGAATCGAGGAATCCCATGCATATACCGAGCCAGAATTGATTGCTAATTTTTTAAGGCGGCCGTGGCTGAGGAGAGGCCACAAACCATCTAAACCCCTCAATTCAAACAATAACTCACACTTGGTGAGAGAGCTGAGGTTTGAGAGGGCTTGCAGTGTCTTCATGTACTTCGCGCCACGTAGGGTCAGGCGTTGCAGGCAGGTCGGGAAAGGGAAAACAGAGGGGGAGGATGATGACCAATAGGAGGAGAGGAACTTGGGGCATGTGCTTACATACAAGCAGCGGAGGGAGCGGAGACGCTGGAGTCCCCCTCCACCTCCTTCTCCACTGCCTGCTGATTTTTGGTCGTTGTCGTAAATTGGATCGGAAAGTATGCTCATATTTTTGCAACCGAAAATCCACAACTCCTGTAGGTGGGGAGGCAAGAGAAGCAGACCTTCCGCTGCCGCTGCTGTTATGATTTCCTCCTCTCCGACTCTAGTCTCTTGCTCCGGCTGCTCTCCAGAAACAGTTTCTGCATATAATGCCACACCCAACCCAGCTATATTATCACAGTTTTCTATTCTCAGTATTGAGAGGTTGGGAAGGAAAGAGAGCACCAGTGTCAACTCTTTCCCACTAACATCACAGTCAGTAATCTCGAGGTGTTCAACTGGAAGCCTGTATATGCCATCATCGGCACCTTCAACAGGCAACAAGAAACTGCTCGCACCCTCTATCTCGATCTTCCTCAGAGATGTTAGCGCTCGTAGGTGTTTCAATGGCAGGAAAGGAATTTTTTTCATACGCAACTCTTCTAGATCAGTTAGATTAGAGAAATTCAACCCGCTCCAGAATACATCACCCTGGCCACCTCTTCCCTCAATCTGCAGATTTAATTCCAATTCACGTCTCGGGTAAATCAGCTCCTCGAAACACGACCCAACTCGTGCTATGTAAGCAGAGCACATAGCACCAGTCCGCCAAGGGATAGGAGGGAACGACACTAGTTTCGGGCATTCTACAATGACAAGCTTCCATAGTTTAGGAAACCAGCTTATTTTCTCATTCCGCTGTGCTTGACAGCAAGTAGGAGGATGTGAAAACGGCAACTCGATGAGTTCAGAGAAATTTCTAATTTTTAGCCCTTCCAAGTGAGAAAATAAAGGACAAGTGCCACTCCCGACCCATTTTGTCAAACTTGATATGTTACTTAATTCTAGACTTTTCAAATTATGAAAGGTTGGAGATGAGACACTACAACCCTGATACTCTCCTCCAAGGCCATTAGCCATCCACATCTCTCCTAGTGGCGGAAGGTTTTTCCAAGATATGCCATCTAGACAAAGAGATTCCAAACATTCTACCGAGAGATTCTCACATAGCCATGCTGGGCAGTTAGTGCCCCCATGCCCTCTAATGCACAACTCTCGAATATTGCCATGTGGTACAAGATTTGCAAGAACATTTTCTTCTTTTACAGGATCCTTATTGGATCGCTTGACATCCCATTCTAATATGAGTTCTCTTAAGTTGTTCTTCTGTAACAGTTTTGCTTCTCTTGCTTCCTCTTTTGTTTGCACATTTTCAAGATTATAAATGCCAAGTAACCCTCCGATCTCTTTCAATGGCTTGAGCTGACTCAGCTCAAAACCCTCACCCTCCTTTCCCACTCTAAATTCCCTTAATTCCTGGAGGAATTTCAGTTTTCCCACCCCATGAATATCAGAATGAAGATTATGCTTTTCTTTTGAGATAAGGAAATGACGCAATTTTACAAGGTTTCTCATATGTCTTGTTGACCTAACGTCACAATACTGATCTTGTAGATCAATCACCTCTAAATGATACAATCTAGACAATGAACTTGATAAACAAAAGTGATGGCATGAATACTCCAGCCTGACCCTTAGGTAGCGAAGATGTACAAGTTTTGAATGCTTGTGCAATATATCCTCCAAATTATACGAGACCCCGGACAAAAAAATTACGCGAAGCGCTCTAGCTTCCCTAATCAAACCAGCAAAAGTTTTGGCGAAACTTTCATGGTCATCTCCAAATAGCATAAAGGTGCGTAGGTTTTCAACTTTCAATCTTTCACCAAGTGCACTCAAATTTCCATTGTAGTCTTCAAAGGACACCCCATCCTCGACATTTGTGTTATCTATGATGATAGACAAGTGGCGTAGGGATGGCGGAATTTCTATGTCCCTCGCATTAGACATATAAATGTATAGACACTCATCCGACGAAACGTTCACCGCCAAATCGTGCAGTAGGTCATGAATAACATAAGAAGTACTTCCGTTTTTTGTTTTATTCATTTTGAAAAAACCATGATTGACCAAGTCGTTTAAATAGCACAGTCCAACATCTTCAAGTTTTTTTTTGTTCCGATCACATGAATGCAGAATTTCTAGCCCAATCCACAAGTGAATCAATTCCTCACTACCAAACTCGTAATCTTCAGGAAACAAAGCACAAAAATAAAAACATCGTTGTAGATAGAAAGGAAGATAATCATAGCTGAGCTTTAAAGCTGGCATGATGTCATTATCATCCTTTTGTGATTGCCATTCTTTACTTTCCAGAACGCTTCTCCAGTGGTTCAATGTAAGTTTATTTCTTAGTAATCTACCAACCGTCCTGGCTGCAAGAGGGGAACCCTTCAGCTTTTCCACTATATTACTCCCAACGTCAACTAGTTCTGGATAGTCAACCCATGGTTTTTGGTCACCAAATACACACTCTTCGAAGAAAGACATAATATCTACCGAGCACAGATGCTCCAATTCTAGCGAGCATTTAGTTGTCTTAACCGTGTCTGCTACCTCACATATCCGAGTGGTTACTATAACCATGTTTCCTTTTGCATCCTCTTCTTTAAATAGAGCTATTACTTTTTTCCACTCACTCTCATGATGTGGCCATACATCATCTAATACAAGTAAAACCCTCTTTCCTTTTAATCTTTGTTTGATTAGCTCTTCATCGCAACAATTTTTGTTTTCATTTTCAACGTTGGGGATCTTTTGAACTATATCTTTTGCCAACCTATTTGCACTAAAATCGAGAGAGACACATATCCAAATGGGAACATGGAAATTGCTCTTCATTTGTTCATATATGTGTTGTGTGAAAGTTGTCTTCCCGATACCACCGGGGCCAATGATTGGAAGCACCGTAAGTTTAGAGCATTCACTATTAGCAATTTCCTGTAGGACAGCATTTTTATGGAGATCCCTCCCATATAACTTAGGCTCTATAATTTGTGGGGTGGTTTTGGGTCTGTTCATCGCAATATCTTGGAAAGGGGTGTTGCTAGAGTTGAGTAACTCTAGATTGAGAATGTTGGAGACCCTAGCACATACGGGCTTCAGCTGCTCTGTGAGGTCCGATATCCTTGTTGACATTTCGACCCTATCAAACTTCAGTTTTGGTGGTTGAGCATGACGATTGACAGACGCTGACGAGGAGAAGCAAGAGAGGTGTTTACCGACATTGAGTGTATTCACACAAGCCCTGGCCGTGTGGCGAGCGTTGAGGGCGAGGTCACGGACCCAGCCAGCGGCATGCGCGTCGGCGGCATGGTAGGTGCCGTCGAGCTCATCCTGGATGCGGAAGTAGTCGAGCTCGTCCAGCACGTCGTCGGCCACGTACGCCAGTTGCCGCAGCATGTCCAGCATCTCAGCCAGGGCGGGGTTGTGGATCTCCCTGCCGCGGACATTGTTCAACATCGCCTGCGCGTGCAACAGTTCCAGCTTTAGGTCCTGCATGTTAGACCCGAGCTTGGTGCTCGCCGCCCACGACTCCAACACGCCGCCGGACAGTGGGCTCAGTGCCTTGCCCACAACCCATGCCGCCGCGCGGATGCCGGCCGTCTCCATCGACCCGTTGACTGCGGTCCTGCCTGCGTGAGAGCAATCGAGATTTAGCTGAAGATTTACACCACCGGCTGGGAGAAAGCACCAACTTTCCAACTTTGCACAAAAAAACTGGGTAACTATTTACAGAAGAAGGAAAAGGCCATGGAAACTGAGCAAGGGACGGCGCCGCGGGGCGGGAGCCGCCGCCACCGATTCCGCCGCTCACCGTAGAGGACAAGCTAGCGGATTTGGGATGGGCCGTGGCGACGAAAACGAGGGATTCATTCAAAGCCCATACACAACCCAGACCGGTTGACAGGGTTTCCTCGTTTCTCCAGATTATTTTCTCACAAAAAGAAAAAAAAACTAGTTTCTCTCGATTATCTTCTCTAAGGAAAGCTATCTCTAACCGCTAAAAAAAGGAAAAGGTATCTCTAGATTCTGAGAACCTAGGGAAATTTGTACACACTCCCTTGAAAAGAAAAAAAAAATGCTTATACACACTACTGTTGCAAAGAGAGCATGAAGAGGTGGAGAATGTGTACGTACCAGAGGAGGGCGTTAAGGCGACGCTGCACTAGAGGAGGAAATGTGAAAGGCGAAGGTGTGTCAAAATGCAAAGAGAATACGGATGACAGGGAGCTGTGTGGAGATGTGGAGATACTTAGAGGCGATATTTATAGAGGTAAAAGCAGCGTGGACAGATTCAGTGTAAGGGTAGCCAGTAGGATGGACTAAAATAACCACCGCTCAAAGCGGATGAACTAAACTAATCGCTGCATGCCCGTGAAAACTTTTTGGATGCGGAAGGGAGAGCAAAGCAAAGACTGACCTCGAATCTCATGTTATACTCCTTCGGTTTCTTTATATTTTGTATATAAAATTTGTCAGAAGTTAAATTTTGTAAAGTTTAACCAATTTATAGAAAAAATATCACATTCACAAAATGGAATCAATACCATTAGATGCATCATGAAATTAATTTCCATACTATATAGTATTAATATTGTAGATCTTAATTTTATTAATATAAATTTTGACAAAATTTACGTAGCTTAACTTCAAACAAATTTTATATGTGAAATAAAAATGAAATGAAGGGAGTACTACATACATCATAACATGCTCTTGTTGTATAAAAATGCATCACACGTACGTACGGCTCGTGAATAACCTCATGTGATTACATACAAGCATGTGTCATCAGTAATGCATCCGCCCGTTGTTCAACTAGTGTCGTTATATTACCGCCAAAAAAAAACTACTGTCATTAGCGGAAAATACCCCTTGACCCTTGGGTCATATGCATCCTATATGCCAAATAGAAATTGAAGAAAAATTTATAAAACTGACCCTTTTTGTTAACAAACTTGACCTTCTATTGTCCTTGTATTAAAAAAACTGGCCAACAAGAAACTCCCATCGTCTTTTTGGCAAATAAAACCCATGTTCAATAATTCATGTGATTAAACAGTTAACTTGTTGATTAACCCCCACTCGTAGGGTCACGAGTAGCTGATAAACCGATTAATTGTCTGATTATTTGATTAAATGGCCGATTAACTTGCTAATTAATCCCCACTCGTAGGGTCACCATGTAGCTGATAAACCGATAAATCGTCCAATTAATTATAAATGGCCAATTAATATATTAATCCTCTACTCGGCAACCAACCGAGCAGCTACCAGTTAACGATTTTCTCAACAATGAATAAAACAAAATTTCAAGGACAAAAAAGTGTGAACAGTAAGTTCAATATAGTGCTGACTTTGTAGACATGGATGTTTTGATCCCGAGCTCATGTGAGCTCTCTGGCAAACACTTAAAAAAACTGATTTTTTGTGCCGAACAATTCAAACGCTTTGATTGGTTACAAAGTTTCATCACCATATGACATTCATGAAAAACGTGGCAAAAAGCAAGCTCCAAAATATTATTTTCAAAAGCATTTTGGAACATCGGTTTTGTATTTTTTTGACCAGTTTCCCATGGACGTCATCCGGTGATGAAAATTCGTAACCAATCAAAACATTTGTCCATGTTTGGCACAAAAAACCGTTTTTTGATATTTTTTACTATTCACCCGAGGTCACATGAGCTCGGGATGAAAACAACACATTTGTGACTTTGTTCTTTTTTCATCCACAATACCATCAAAGTCATTCCTTGGCAAAAAAATTCACGAGTAGAACACTTGATTACATTTGTTGCCAAAAAAAAGAACTTTCGACACTTTTTGTGTTTACTATTTTTAATTGAAAAACAGATGCATATACACCCAGGTTCCAAGCTTTCTTCGTTATAAGTGGCAAAGTAACCAGTAAGACAGAATCAATAACATGTTGTGCACAAAACAGAAAAATACCCAAGCAGAACAATATTTATTATCAAAATAATTGTAGGGGGGTGTATATCCAAAAATCATGTTAGAATACAATAAGAAAAAATAAATCCAAAAATTCTTGAAATACTTTGCCCATGTAGAAAGCAGGTTGGAACACATAGATATCAAAGTTGGTAAGAGTGCGCCTTTTTTCTGAGGCACTATGTGTTTACTACAATTTTACAACTTGTACCTTGTAGGATGTAGGGTTCGTTTTTCGAGAGTGTCTTTGACTATTGATAAGATGAATAGCATATATGAGATGTACAATATGAAAGTATAACATTGAAAGCTCATTTCACGTATGAACTTAATTGTATGCTTTGTATAATTTGCATGGCAAATATTAGAGCAACTCCAACGCGCCGACGCAAACGGACGGCGCCTTTATCCGACTTTTGTCCGTTTGGTCGGTTGCCCGCTCGGCGTCCGTCGTGTTTGAGATTTGGGTCGGCATTGCGCCCCACGGCCGCGAACCATTTCATGCCCGCATGCAAATTTTGAAAAAGGTCCACGGCCATAGATCATGCCAGCGGTCATGTCGTCACCCGAAGTTCATGCCGGCACCATGCCGGCGCCGGCATACAATGCTAGCTTCATAAAAACACCACATAGTTCAAACTGGCGCACTTGCCAGCGGCTGGCACACATGCCGGCACACAAAAAGGGGCGGGAGTTCGACCACGCCATCGTGGTCGTGGTCATGCCACACTTGCCGACATACAAGAAAGGATGGCGCTCGCCGCCATAGGTCACTCGTCTTGGAACTTGAGCATGTCGGCCTGCATCTTCTTGAACCACGGCCTCTTCCTTGATGACACGGTGTTGAGATCCACCTTCATGATCTCCATCCCAATCAGCGAGAGCCACTTCTTTCGCCTTGGTCTTGGCATTGGCGGTCTCGATCAGCATCTTGGCTTGCTTCTCCGCCTCCATCTCAAGCATCTTGGCTTGCTTGTCTGCCTCCATCTCAAGCCTCCTTCTTTGGATCTCCATGAAGGCGTTCATTTGCTCTTCCTTGTCTTGCATGCCGATGCCGCTCACGGACAGACGTGGAAGTCGGGCATCGGCTGTGTCGCCGACGCGCGGGGTGAGTCGGGCAACACCATCCAAGGAAACGCAGATGAGCCAGTGTTGGCCGCGGCCACGGCGGCGTTGACGACGCCGTGCTTGCCAGGGTTTAACCCTAGGTACATCAGCGCCTCCCTCGTTACCGCCACGACGCGGGCGCTGGTGGCCTCCTGCTGCGCGGTGGCGGCGATGGTGGCCACCGCGATGGCTTCCTCCCTTGCGTCTGCCGCGTGCCTTCGGCCCTTTCTCTTCGCCGACTCCCTTGCCTGCTCTTCGGGCGTCAGCTTCTTCTTCGGCTTTGACGCGGCGGCGGTCTTGCGGGGGGCGCAAGGCTTGCCTTTGCCAGAGGGGGCGGTCGTGATGCCGGACGAGGCAAGGGAGGCGAGGCCGGGGGCGGCATCGAGGTCTTCATCCATGGCGAGCGGTGTGAGTGCGCGCGGGCGGAAGGGTTTTGAGAAAATGGTGGAGGCTGCCACCGACTGGCGAGCCAGGGGGAGGAGTAGGCGGGCGCCGCGCGCGTCCGCCTCGTGTCCGCGCCGATGCAAATGAGGCTCAAAAATGGGTCGGGAATGGGTCGGTAAGCAGCGAAAAGCGGACGCGCGCCCGTTTGGGTCGGCGCATTGGGCCGACTTTTCTTTCTGCGCCGACAAAAACAGACGCGCGCGGACGAAATGGGTCGCCGCGTTGGAGTTGCTGTTATTGCTCTAACAAGTACTCAAACTTAGCCTCAAAAACTTATTAGGCCCTATATAATTGGATAGACGGAGTACAAATATTGAAAAATTTCTACTAACGGTGGCATGCAACTAGGGGCACTCCCAATGCATTGTCTCTTAACACGTCATCCTAGATAGAGAAAGAAATAACTAAAGAAGACACTACCTCAAAAAGAATAATTAATAATTTACTGACAAGTAATAAAAGAGTAGTCCAGTGACCGTTGAGAGCATCAGTAAACTAGTACAGGGCATGGGCAATGCATTGAGCATCACTCGCGTTTTTTTAAAAGACTTTATTCATTGAAAATAATGCTTACATCATTTATAAGCAATGGTACAATTTCACTCGGGGGTTCCTCAAACCAATCAAACATCAAAGAAAATTTAGCCAAGCTAGCAAGCCCATGAGCAACTTTATTTGCTTTCCTGTTACATTGTCGAAACCTAGCAATAGTAAAATCATAAACAGAATTATAGCAATCCCTGAAAATCATCGCAGCCGCCCCAGAGAAAGACCACTCTTCTTCATAGTTTCGGTGACCTCCAGATTATCAGAATTAATAACGAGTCAATTGCATCCTACCCTTTGCGCAAGAGCAAGACCGAATCGGAGCGCCAAAGCTAATCACACAGTTTGTAGAGTTAATCACACGGCTTGATTATCTGACGCTGCCAAGGTTCCATTTATGTTTCTATTTTACCTAGTTTATTAAAATGTTCTATCAAATATATGTTTTTGCTCATTTTCGCCATTTTTAGGTATCTGCATCTCACGCCAAATTATATGACGAAACACAGTTTGGTTTCACGCCTGAATCTTACTACTACTTACCTACGAAGACAAACAAATTCTTACACTTACCATAGTATCATCAAGTTGGTGCTACAGTACAGCTGTGTGCGCCCATTTCAATATCGACGCATAGAGCAGATGATGTGTATGAGAAGGCATCGATAACCGCTTTTGGGTGGGGAGGGACCAAAGTAAAACCACAGAATCCAAGCCGCACATGCATGCGTGCGTTTGGTGGCGCACATCTCGATACCAAATCTGCGTGTGGACTGTCGACTGCAGAGTCTTGCCTCGAAGAACCACCGTGCGTGCTGGGCGGCACTAGGCGACGGCATCGGGCCAAGTAATCAAGAGGCACTTTGTGTTTACTATAATTTACAACTTGTAACATGTAGGGTTCGTATAAACAGTCTTGAGAAATTTTTACTCCAGTGGTGCAAGCCTCTGTTAACGGTGGCATGCAACTTAGACGGTGGCACAACCACTATTTCATCAGGACAGAAATAACTAAAGAATGCGTCTTATTAGTATGTTGAGCGTAATGTTGAGGGCAGTCCGGTGACCATTGGGAGCATCAGTAAAATGAGTATAGGGCATGGGCAATGAATCGGGCATCGCTCACGGTTCGTAGTTAATAACACGGCTTGATTATCTTACGCTGCCAAGGTTTCATTTATGTTTGTATTTTATCTAATGGATTCAAATGTTATATGAAATATCTGTTTTAGCTCATTTTTGTCATACGTAACCATGTGCATCTGACGCCGAATTATACAAGGAAAACCAGTTGGTTTCACGCCAGAGTCTTGCTATTACTTTCAAGTTGATCTAGTATGAACTTTTTTTTTGCAGGAGATCTAGTATGAACTTTACTATCACCAATGCACACAGATGCTGCGGACGAATACTGTGTACTCCTAGATCAGTACATCAATAGCGACAATTCGTTGCAGTACAACTGTGCACGGCCATTCACATTTCGAAGCATGGAGCAGATGATGCGTACATGAGCTCAGGATGAGAACAACACATTTGTGACTTTGTTCTTTTTTCATCCACAATACCATCAAAGTCATTCCTTGGCAAAAAATTCACGAGTAGAACACTTGATTACGTTTGTTGCCAAAAAAAGAATTTTCGAAACTTTTTGTGTTTCTGATTTTTAATTGAAAAATAGGTGCATATGCACTCAGGTTCCAAACTTTCGCCGTTATAAGTGGCACAGTTGCTAGTATGACAGAATCAATAACATGTTGTGCACAAAACAGAAAAGTACCCAAGCATAACAATATTTATTATCAGAATAATCGCATGGGGGTGTATATCCAAGAATCATGTTAGAATACAACAAGAAAAATTAAATCCAAAAACTCTTGAAATACTTTGCGCATGTAGAAAGCAGGGTTGGAACACATAGATATCAAAATTGGCAAGAGTGTGCCTTTTTTCCGAGCACTATGTGTTTACTACAATTTTACAATTTTTACCTTGTAGGATGTAGGGTCCGTACTCCCTCCCTCCATATATATAGGGCCTAATGCGTTTTTCGAGAATGCCTTTGGCTATTGATAAGATGAATAGTATATATGAGATGTACAATGTGAAAATTATAACATTGCAAGCTCGTTTATATAACTTGATGGTATGCTTTATATAACTTGCATGTCATATATTATTGCTCTAACAGATGGTCAAAGTTAGCCTCAAAAAATACGTTAGGCCCTACATAATTGGACAGAGGGAGTACAAATAGTGACAAATTTCTACTAACAGTGGCATGCAACTAAGGGATTATCAAAATTAATAACGAGTCAGTTGCATCCTACCCTTTGCGCAAGAGCAAGACTTAATCGGAGCGCCAAAGCTAATCACACGGTTTGTAGAGTTAATCGCACAACTTGATTATCTGACGCTGCCAAGGTTCCATTTCTGTTTCTATTTTATCTAATTTATTAATATGTTCCATCAAATATCTGTTTTTGTTCATTTTCGCCATTTTAGGTATCTGCATATCACGCCAAATCATATGACGAAACACTAGTTTGGTTTCACGCCCGAGTCTTACTATTACTTATCTACGAAGACAAAGATTCTTACACTTACCATAGTATCATCAAGTTGATGCTACAGTGCAGCTGTGTGCGCCCATTTCAATATCGACGCATGGAGCAAATGATGTGTATGAGAAGGCATCGATAACCGCTTTTGGGTGGGGAGGGACCAAAGTAAAACCTCAGAATCCAAGACGCACATGCACGCACGCACTCGTGCGTTGGTGGCGCATATCTCGAAACCAGATTTGCGTGTGGACTGTCGACTGCGGAGTCTTGCCTCGAAGAACCACCGTGCGTGGTGGGTGGCACACATCTCGATACCAGATCTGCGTGTCGGCTGACGACTACAGAGTCTTGCCTCGAAAAACCACCGTGTGTGGTGGGTGGCACTAGGCGACGGCATCGGGCCAAGTAATCAAGAGGCACTCTGTGTTTACTATAATTTACAACTTGTACCATGTAGGGTTCGTATAAACAGTCTTGAGAAATTTTTACTCCAGTGGTGCAAGCCTCTGTTAACGGTGGCATGCAACTTAGACGGTGGCACAACCACTATTTCATCAGGACAGAAATAAGTAAAGAATGCGTCTTATTAGTATGTTGAGTGTCGGGACTACCTAGAAGAACAAATTGATAATTGGCTGACGAGTAAAGAATGCGTCTTATGTTGTGAACAGTCCAGTGACCATTGGGACAATGAATCGGGTATCTTTCACGGTTTGTAGAGTTAATCACATGGCTTGATTATGTGACGCTGTGTGGACGAATACTATGTACTCCTAGATGGAGGAGAGTATTTTATTAGCGACAGTTCATTGCAGTACAACTGTGCACGGCCATTCACATTTCGAAGCATGGAGCAGATGTACGAGGCGGGATCGACCGCCTTTGGAGGGACAAAACCAAAGGAAAAAACTCCTGATGCATGCACGCGTGCGTTTGGTGGGTACATCTCAAAACCATATCTGCGTGTGGACTCCGGAGTCTCGCCTCGAACAACCACCGTGCGTGGTGGTGGCACACTGGCACGGCACTAGGCGACGGCATCGGACCAAGTAATCAATAGGCTGGAGTGCTTGCCGATGCAGTTGCCGGCCGGCGGCTAGCGCTCACTACTCCGCTTTAACTTGCCGGAGTGGCGGAGTCACGGACAATAGCTGGCGCCACCCACGAGTCACAGCACGTGAAGCCACGCGAGAGCAATGCTACATCCAAAGACGCCTCGTCCCCCGAGCGTACTAATACCTCCGTCTAGGTGAATAAGTCATTCACGTGGTTCTAGGTCATCAATTTGAGTAATTAAATATGTGTTATATGTCATGAAAAGTATATCACTACTCACTCCGTCTAGGTGAATAAGTCACCTTACGAAATCCAGATTTTTCCAAAACCATAAGGCGCAGAACATTAAATTCTCCTCGATCCCAGCCCAACCTCGTTCACGAGCGCCCGCATCCTCCTTGATTCCCTTTGCTGCCTCGTTCTCACCCCGTGGAAACCCCTCCCCACCAGTACGTGGGCTTGCATGGAGAGCTGAAAAGGCATCCTAATTAGTAACCATTAAATGCTGGTTTTGCTTCCCTTTTATACTCTGCTGTGATTGAAAGTTTAGCTCATCCCGCTGCTCCTCCTCACCCAATCTGAAGCCACCTAGGTTGCGCTGCTACTCCTAAGGTGATTTATTCACCTAGACGGAGGGAGTAGATTTCTACAATGATGTAGTTTCTAAATACATATTTTTTGTCACATATAATACATATTTAGATGGTTAAATCGTCAACCTAGAACTACGCGAATGACTTATTCATCGAGACGGAGGTAGTACTTGTTTTACGTGTGCTTTACCCTAATTGAACTGATTTTGTTAATCAAACCTCAAAGCTGGACGACGAGGAAGAGCTAGCGGCCAGAGAGAGAGAGAGAGAGAGACAAAGCTCAAAGTCCCAGTCTTGGGTCCGATCGAGACCCGCGTGCGTGCGTTTGGTGGCGGAACGCCGGAACCAAATATTCCACTAGGGAAAAAGTCCAAAACGAAACTTGAAGTGGTAGACGAAAACTAAATCAAACCCTGAACTTTGAATCCCGGAAATTGGCACTCTGAACTTGTAATCCCGTAGACCCTAGACCTGTTTGGCACACTGGGAATAAGAAAATCCCGGCCGGGATAACCTGCTACTCTGAATTTGGGCCGGCCCACTATAACACAACAAGAAATCATGAACTTTAAAATATATTCGCGCATTTCTAAATTATCCAGCAGTTAAAAAACATTCCTGTTTTCTATTTATCGCACAAATTTAATTCATTTTGTGTTTTGAATTTTTTCTGGAATTTTGAAATTCTATTCGCATTTTTAAAAGTTGCTTGTGATTCTAAAAACAACTATAAACATAAACATAATTTTAATGTGTGAATGCTTTTTGAAAATTTAGAAAATAGGAACAAATTTCGCAATCTGAACAAATTGTAAGAAAATATTTTGTGACATCTAAAAAATATCGCAGGTTTTATGAAAATGTACGGACCAATTCAAACAAATGTTTATATAATTTATAGTAATATTTGTGTGATTCAAAAAATGTTTCGTACAATCGAAAAAATGTAGCATTTCAATAATGTTCATGAGTTTCAAAAAATGTGTTTGTGACATTTTCAAACAAAAATGTGTGTACAGTGTAAAGAAAAAGTGTGCGTGTTGTAAAAATTTGTGTCTTACATTTAACAGAATATACTTGGCATGTTTTTGAAAACAGTGTCTACATATTTAAAAAATGTTGAACCATGCAGAAGAGTGTTCGTTTGGTTTCATAAAATGTTTATTGTCATTGAGAAAATGTAAACATGCATTTGGAAAAAATATAACCATGTATTCAAAAAAATGAAAAAAATTAATTTAAAAATGTACATAATGTATATGGAAGTATCAAAAGTTTAACAAAAAATATTTTATGTGTGCGTTAAAAATGTACATTGGATAAGAAGAAAAAATAGACATGAGTAAAAAAGAGAAAAGAAAAAAAAACAGAGCAGTGCGCGCACGCGAACGACGACGTTAATGGGCTGGCCTAATTCAGCAAATACCGGCTAAGTCCGCTCAAGGTTTAAAATAGACCGGGATAAGGGAGTTTGGTGTGCTGATTTCAGGGATTGAGAGTTTAGGGTTTGATTTAGCTTTCGCCGACAAATTCAAGATTTGTTTTGGACTTTTTCCTTCCACTAGCTATAGATTGAATCGCGCGCACCTGGGGCCAAGTAATCAAACCACGGGATGCACAAGCCACGCTGCACTACACTCCGCACCGCAAGCCCATACCAGCGCAGCGTGCGAGTGAAGTTGCCTTTGCCCAATGCTCCATGATCTCTCAAAAAGAAAAACATGTAGTACTACGTACTAATCTATGAACAAGTTACAGACCCTCCACTTCTATTATCTTCGCGGAAGCCTGAATACACATACATCCATACTAATTGAAACTCTCCATTTTTATCTTCAGAACAAGAGAATGCCCTGAATATGAATCTCCTCGAAATAGGCTTCCGCCCCGCTTTTCATAGATAAAGCAAAGATCCATACAACCAACATCTAGATAAGCCATAAAAGCGACGGCTGGGGCAACCACATTTTTTTTGACAAAAGAAAGAATTCTCTCCGATTTCCATTAAGAGAAATCACCATGTCTTACAGCGAAACTAAAGAAGTAACATAATACTCCACCCCTATTTCTCACGCAGCTATTACTACCCTACTGAGGAGGGGAGGAAAGCCATCCCTTCCCTCCCAAAGCCCCATCTAGGCAATAACCTGTAGGAGCGGCCCAGGGTTTGGATTCAGAACCGAAAACCAGCCCTGGAATGGAAACATGTCTGCTAATTAAACAGAGGCATACATCATGGCTACGGTCTTTTTAACAGCATCACAAGTTCAAAGACAAGCTGAAGAAACAGAAGGAAGCAAGATAAGATGTAGTGGAAGCAGTCATTTTCATCGCAGCAGCAGACTCGTCCTGAGGTAGATTATCATCACCCCAGGATTCTCTCAATCTTCAGGCGCCACCCATGAGCTGCTTTGATCACTTCTTCTGCCACCACGCTTACTTGTTTCACTCCAGCCTCCATCATCTTACTTCTTGCGGGGTTTGTCTGCAAAACATTCCAATCATTTAGATTTTTGAGAAACAGATTAACAGCACACAAGGATCATTCACCCTGTTGTTGTTAAAAAAATAATGCTATTCCTTATCTTCCAAATAGTCCAGCAAATCGTTGAAATACCTATCATAACCAAACCTTTTTCATCTTTTCCAAAGGTTTTCACCCAGGTCTTCATTATCACATCCAGGGATTCTGGAATGTTTCTCAAATTGAAAGCACATTTTAAAATGTTCCACAACAATCTAGCAACTGAACAGGATAGGAAAAGGTGATTGATATTTGCTTTATTTCCACGGAAAGGACACTTACCATCACCTTTCCACCCCCTACGAAGCAAATTGTCTTTGGTAAGTATACTATTCCTAAGCGCCAACCACATGAACACCTTGATTCTGGGTGGCATTGTAATCTTCCACATGTCTATAAAAGGATTTTACAGTGTATACTCCTTTTTTGGTTAAAGACCATTTTATCTCATCTTTATTCTCATTTAGAGTCACCAAAATACAAGCCTCTTTAATATGCTCCCATAGCTCTCTAGCATCTCCTATCAGAGTTCTTCTAAAATGCACATTATCCAAACTGTATTCAAACACCTCCTTAACTGTTTTCTTTTTATCAAAGCAAAGCTCATAAAGCCTAGGGAAGTTTTTACTTAGTGGGGCAGAGCCAATCCACCAATCTTCCCAAAAGCGTGTTCTATCTCCATCTCCAATTTTAAACTTGCACAAAGAGGCAAAATGGTATCTATGTTTCAGTATCTCCCTCCAAAACTGGGAATCTCCCTGTTTGGCCATCATAGTACCCAGATTTTTATTCTTAATATATTTTTTCCAAATAACATCCTGCCACAAACCTTCAGTTGTGTACAGTTTCCACCACCATTTACAAAGTAGTGCTTTGTTCATATATGTAAGATTTTGAATTCCCAAACCCCCCATATCTTTTGGTCTGCACACCTCAGACCATTTTACTAAATGGTATTTTCTTTTTTTGGTCATTCTCCTGCCATAGCAGTCTGGCTCTGAAGAAATCCATGCGTTTTCTACCCCAACAGGGAGCCCATAAAAGGACATCATAAAGTAGGATATGTCTGTCAGAGACGACTGAATCAACCTAACCCTTCCTGCGCTAGCAAGCAGTCTTCCCTGCCATGTTTCACACTTTCTCTCCATCTTATTCTCCGGAGGTTTCCAATGTTTATTACAAATTCTATTTTTATCTATAGGCAGTCCTAGATATTTCATGGGCAAAGTACCCAGTGGACATGTGATCTTTTTTTGCATATTCATCTTTTTTATCAATGGCTCCTAAACAGAAAAAGTTCACTCTTGTGAAAATTAATCTTCAGATCAGACATTAGCTCAAACAAACATAGGATGTATTTCAAATTATGTGCACTTTCTAAATCATCTTGTAAAAAAATATGGTATCATCAGCATATTGTAAGATATTAACCCCATTTGGACTATATTCATTTGAAACCCCTTTCACCAGCCCACTTTTTCTGGCATTATCTAACATGATTGCCAGTGCATCAGAAGCCAGATCAAAGTTCAGAGGGGACAGGGAATCTCCCTGTCTTAATCCCTTGTGAGTAGGAAAATATTTCCCTAGATTCTCATTAACCTTGACACATACTTTTCCCCCTCTAATAGTCTCCATAACCCAATCAATCCATTTGTCTGGAAATCCTTTCATTTTCAACATTTGAAAGAGGAAAGACCATTTGATTATGTCATATGCTTTTTCAAAACCAATTTTCAAAAGCAGAGCATTTTGCTTTTTCTTCTTTATGTTGTTCAAAGCCTCATGAAGAATCAAAACTCCTTCCATAATATATCTGCCTTTCACAAAAGCAGTCTGGACAGGAGAAATAACATCAGCAGCCACCAAGTTCAGCCTATTCATTAACACTTTTGTAATGATTTTGAAGCAGACATTCAGCAAGCAAATAGGCCTGAATTTTTGTATTTGATTAGCTTCCTTTCCTTTTGGGACTAGAGTTATAATTCCATAAGTTAATCTACTAATATCAATTTTCCTACTAGCAAAGTCATCCAATAGTGCTTTTAGATCATGTTTCACCAGCTCCCAGTAATGCTGATAGAATTCAACAGTGAAGCCATCTGGCCCAGGTGATTTATTGTGTGCCACTTTAAAGACAACCTTCTTAATTTCCTCCAAAGAAAATTCTTCAATCAGAATTTTTTCATATCTCTCCTGAATCTTAGTGGGATTATCAATATTCAATGAGACAGAAGAATTATCAGGTGGACCAAACAAGTTTTTGTCGAAAGTGGTAATATAATCTATCAGATTTTTATCCCCTTCTATCACCCCTTCATCTTGTCTCGACCTGTTGATTTTGTTTCTTCTAAGTCTCCCATTTGCCTTGGCATGGAAAAATTTAGTGTTGCTGCCCCCCTTCAAAATCTCATCAATTTTGGCTCTCTGCCTCCATTTAGTCTCCTCCTGTTTAAGGAGTCTATCAAGCTGGGCTCTCAGTTGTATCTATTCTTTTCTATCAGCAGATGTAAGGCCATTAATCTCATAATTTTTATCAATAATATCCAATTTCAGTAAAATATCTTTCTTTTAATTCTATATACCAGGCATTCATATTCCTGTTCCACCCTTTAAGTTTAGGTCTTACTCCCTCCGTTCTAAAATAGATGACTCAACTTTGTACTAAAGTTAGTATAAAGTTGGGTCATCTATTTTGGAACGGAGGGAGTAGATTTCTAAGTTTCCCTAGCAATCTATCTATGCTGTCTCCTTTGATGTTTGGGTCATTCCAAACTTTCTGAACAATCTCATCAATTCCTTCTCTCAAGAACCAAGCATCCTCAAATCTAAAAATTGGATCAGATTTCTGGAAATCTCCAAAATCCAAGAAAAGGGGAGTGTGGTCAGATTTCTCTCTAGTTAGGGCTGTCACTTGGGTTAAGGGATATGCCTCTTCCCACTCTATGCTACAGAGAATTATATCCAGCTTTTCAAAAGTAGGAATGTGCATATTATTCCCCCAAGTGAATTGTCTCCCATTCATGTCAAGCTCTCTCACCCCAGCTTGTTCCAGGATGGCATTAAATAAGAAACTCCAATGTCCAGGGGATCCTGGTTTATTTTTCTCACTAGTTTTTCTAATAATATTAAAATCCCCTCCAATCAGAATTGGATTAACACAATTCTGGAAAACTCTGGAAAATTCAGCAAGGAATATAGCTTTCCTTTCTGGTTGTGCATCTCCATATATCACCACCAGGTCCCAAATCATCCTATTTTTAACATCCTGGACTGTCATCTTAATATGGTAGTCCCCTTCATCCTGTGAGATCACATGTAATGTAGTATAATTCAGCCCCAATAAGAGACCACCAGATTTCCCCCTAGCTGGGGTAAAATGCCAATGAAAATCCCTTCCTGCACAAATTTGTTGTAGGTCATTTCTAGAAAATTGTTGTCTCATAGTTTCTTGCAATCCCAAAAAATCCACTCTCATATCCATAATCATTTCCCTAAGGAATCTTTTTTTTGATATCTCCCCCAAATCCTCTCATATTCCAGAAAATCCCCCTCATCTCTTTTTCTTGTTTTTCCTACCAGAAGACTCTAGGTTTTTTATAACAGAGGCAATTTTAACTCCAGAACCTTTGGTAGTTTTATTTCTTTTATTTCTCCTTTTTTGATGAAAAAAGCTCTTTTATGAGTTCCCACTCTTCATTTTCTTCTTCTTCTCTCTCATTTCCCCCACTATCCAATAGATCTTCTGGAGAATGTTCTCCAGTATCAATGATATTATGTTCCTCATGCATAGAGGTTTGTTTTTGATTGTTATTATAGTCTACTAGACACATATCAATCCTTGCCTGTTCAGCCATTTTTATTAACTCCAAATTATGGTTAATAGTGTCAGGCTTATTCCCCAAATTAACTCTAACCCTCTCAGCAATCTGTTGCAAAAGATTATTGGATTGAGAGATAATATCAGAAGGTGTGTACTCACCATAGTTGTTCTTCTGTGCCACTCTCTCTATAGCCAGTTCAGTGATTTTTTTTGTCCTCTTTGCCTTTCAGTCTAATGCATCTTCTCAATTCTTCTTCCTCTTGGGATTCCAGTTCCCCTATCCCAGACTTCTTAATTTTAGTTTCAAAGGATTCAGTCTCCTGACTAGCAGTGTAATCCACACGCTCCATATAACCCAGCCCCACAGCCTGCTCAATCAATTCCAGATCTGTCATCCCCTCTTACCCCCTCCTTATTGTCTTTTGCTGTTGCTCCCTCCTCAGTGTCTTCTTTTTCCTCTTCACTCTCAATGACTTTCTCCCCTGACTATGACCCCCTCACCTCTTCACTTGCCTTCATATTGATTTGTAGCAATTCATGTCGTCTCTTTACCTCCCTTTCCAGTGATTTTCTTATGATATCCATTTCTTTTCTCTTCTTCTCCTACAACATAAGCTGTGCATCTGTCTGGCTGCAAGTTCCTCTGCTTTATGTAATCTAGCCCTCAAACTTTCTTCTTCACCCTGAACATCTCCAGTCAGCCCTGCCTCTACCCTCTCTTTGTTTATTTCATTTTTTGGTACATGTCTCCTGTTTTATGCACCACCTGTTCATATTGTTTCAACCCCAGGCTCCCCAGAGTGACATTTGACTTCCCAGCTTCAGATTGCTTGCTTTTTTCTGCATCTCATTCTCCCTCTGTGTTTCAGAACTTTCCAAATCAAGATAGTCAAAGATTTTCCTTTTATTGCCTTCTTCAAACTTGTACCACCCCTGTTCTGCAATGGAATCAAACTCAAAACCAATATCATAAAGCAACAAGTCTTTAGTAGTTATCTCAGTGCTAGCAGGTATTTTGTGTAAGTCTCTCACTCCCACCTTCACCCTGATCTCTTCATTGAAATATATGTGTTCTACATCCACTTGAACCACTGGCCCCAGAGCTGAACCAATCTAACATGCACCCAAGTAATGTCTCAGAGTATCAGGCACCCCCACATCTTGATCCAAACTAAGTGAAGCTTCCCTTTGCTTTATCATCTGGACTCCAGAAATCCACCTCCACCATGGCCCCTGTGCCAAGCAGGGTGAACTTGTCAAAGTTCTTCAACTCCACCAACTTGGCCTTACTAGGAAATCTCATGAGGAAAGTTTTGGGACTCTGAAATTTGGCTCTCTAGGTCCATCTCCAGTCAAACATTTTGCTGAAACTATAGGCCACAGTAGTATCATTCAGCAGTCCTTCCTGCATAATAACCAAAGCCATGGGATTGATGTGTTCAGTAGCTACAGTGTCCTTGGTGTTTTTGTCACAACCCTAGTTTAGCCTTTGCTTGTCCTTGCATGATCATCATGTCTAAATTCTGAAATTTGAATTGAGGGAATTTTCAAAGCCTCAGAATCCTTTTAAAAGTAATCAACATTTAATTCTCATCAAATGAGTCCAAAGAAATGTTCCTGTTACTCTGTGAAAATATTGGTAAGAAGTAAAATTTAAATCAATATTTTTGGAATCACAGAAATATTTATTTTGGGCCTTTGACTTAAACCAATGACATATTTGAGTTGAATTTATTTCTATTATATAAGAAATAAAGTTCAAATATTTTTGTAAGTTGTCTATGCCCTTGGACTAGTTCCTGAGCTCACATACAAGTTACAGAAAGTTAAAAAAATGATTTGATGTTTTAAATCAAATCAAAACCAATTGCAGAAAATAGAAAACATTAATAAATAGAAAAACCAGAGAGAGAGAGAACCTACCTGGGGCACTTACCTGGCGGCCCATCTACTCTGGCGCAGCTGACTGGCGCTGCCAGTCATCGTCTCCACCGCGCCAGAAGGACGCCGAGCGCGTGCTCGCCGTGCGCACACACGCGCCCATGCCACCTCCTACCTGTTAGCTTGCGTGGCGCTGCGGACAGACCCGCGAGAGCCGTCTGGATCGCTCTGACCGCCCTGCACTCTCCCCCCATCTCCCTCTCGCCCTCTCCACCATGGCCGAGACGCCCGCGAGCTCGCTGCCGCCATAGCCACGGCCACCGCCTCTCCCTCCTCCCCTTGAGCAGTCCAGGAGCTCTGAATCATCGCCGTAGCCCTCTACGTCGACTCAGGCGACCGGAAGAGCGCCGACGCGTCGTCCTCGACCTCATCTTCTTCCTCGGCCACGGGAGATCGCAGCTGGGATTCCGCCGCCGTCAAGCCTTCCTGTGAGCTACTGCTCCTCTTCCCGTCCTCCCTGTGAGCTACTGCGTCTCCCCCCTCTCCTCTCTCTTCTTTTTGCGCCCCCAGCTAGTTTCACCGCCGTGCCCGAATCTCGCCACCGCCGTGCCATGTCGCTGCCACGTCCAGAGCTGCCTCCGCCCGCTTCTGAGCGTGTCGCCGTTCACACCGTGCTCCCAGGAGCCGAACGCATGAAACCAGCTCCTCCTGCCGTGCTCCCTAACACCGAACCCGAGCTCGCCCGAACTCCGGCCGTCGCAAAAGTTGCCGCCGTCGTTGATTTAGTCCACTCTGGCGTGAGCTGTTGCCTCCGTTGGCTGCGCAAGACTCTCAGCTTTCCGTAGCCGCAAACCGCGTCCAAAACCGAGCCCTGTGGGCATTTTCCGAAGCCACGCCGCGTCTGGACTCGCCGGCGGCTAAACGCCGGCGACCGCTGACCCGTTGACCGGCGTGGGTTGACCTCACTGCTCGGTTTGACTTCCCCCTCTCTCTCTCACTAACTTGCGGGCCCTGCCTGACTAATTACTCTAGTTAGCACTAATTAACTAGTTAGGTTAGTTACTACAACCACTGACTAGTGGGCCCTGCCCAGTTAGTTAGGGCTAACTAACTTGGTTAGTTGACTGGGTCACTGACCAGTGGGTCCCACTGGTCAGGTTTGACCTGGTCGACGCCGGTTGACCGCTAACGTCACAGTGACGTAGTGCTGACGCATTTAATCATTTTCTGGATTTATTCTTATTCAGGAAATTTCAGAAAATAATGCAAACTTCTAAAAATCATATAAAATCAACCGTAGCTCCAAATCAAATAAATGATATATGAAAAATGATCAGAAAAATCCAATCTATCCATCTGTAACAATTTCATGCATGGTTGAGCTAGTTAACCTCACTGTTTAGGATAAAACATGGTTAGGGCAAATTTGATAATAGATTTGGAGTTGGAGTTTGATCTAACTTTGAACTCCACTTCAATCAAAATGACTTTCTGTTGCATTAGCCCAAATCACGGCATATTGCCATGTCATGTTCATGCATCATATTTTCGCATTCAATTGATTGCGTTCCTTCTTGTGTGCCGGTGGTTGTTCCCTCTCGATAGACGTGTTCCGACGACGTGATCGATGACACTGATGAAGAGCTATATTATCTTCGGAAGTGCCAGGCAAGCAAAACCCCCTTGTTCATTCCGATAAAATCCTACACTCTCGCTCCTGCTCTCTTTTACTGCATTAGGACAACAACGATTCATCTGTTACTTGTTGCGGTAGCTAAACCCCTTTATCCTTTGCATGACCTGTCAATCCATAGTAAATAGATGAAACCCACTAGCATCAGTAGGAGTTGTTTGAGCCCTATTGTGCCTACTCATTCATGCTTGTTTGTCATGCCTGCTACTGCTTAGAGTTGAGTCAGGTCTGATTCATCGAGGATGAATCAGAGGTGTGTGAACATGTCCTACTGTGTGTGTGAGCAAAGTGTGTGAACACGATTTGGTAAAGTAGCGGTGAGAGGCCATGTAGGAGTACATGGTGGGTTGTCTCATTGAAGCCATCCTCAGGAACTGAGTTCTGTGTTTGTGATCCATGAAACAGATACTACCACACATTGGGCCCGAAACCAATGGACCCTCTCGGCTTCTTAATCACCCTTGTCCTTTGTCCAGGAGTTGCAAGTAGTTTCTGGTGTTTGTAGTATGATGGAGGCCATGGGCAGCGCTGACCGGAGGGGTGGGCTGTGATGCGGTAGGCACGTGGCACGGTGTACCGGGCGCCCGTTTGGTGTCTCGTGAACCCGGCTCACATCGTTCGGGGCCGTATGTGGAAACCTCGGGCGGACTCCCTGCGGATGGAACCTGAATAGGCGATAAACCTGGATAGAGACTTGAGTGCTTAGGTAGCCTATGGCCGACACCCACGTTGGGCTTGCGCTTGAAGGTTGCCGAGTACTTGTCGTGTAAACGGCGGTAAGTGGTGAGAGCGTGTGAGAAGACGTACACCCCTGCAGGGTTAACATCATCTACTCGAATAGCCGTGTCCGCGGTAAAGGACTTCTGGGTTGCATGTACAGTTCATAGATAAGTGAAAGTGGATACTCTAAAATACGCAAGATAAGCGTGAGTGCTATGGATGGCGTTCTCGTAGGGAGACGGGAGCGGATCCATAGTGGTGTATTGATATGGTGAATATGTGGACTCGTGTGCGTCACCTCAAAAAAGTTACTTGCAGTCGTAGTTCAGGATAGCCACCGAGTCAAAGCTGGCTTGCTGCAGTTAAACCCCACCATCCTCTTTGATGATAATGATGCAATGTAGATAGTTCAGATGTAAGTCTTGCTGGGTACATGTGTACTCACGTTTGCCTATTTCATGTTTTTGCAGAGAGACTTTAGTCTCGCTAGTAGTTCCGCGTGGACTTCGACGTTTAGCTACGATCTTGTGCCCTCGGCAGGATCTGGTAGTTAGTCAGGCTTCTCAGCCTTTTTCATTTGTAGTTGTCTGTACTCAGACATGTTAAGCTTCCGCATGTGCTTTGACTTGTATGCTCTGAATGTTGGGTCGTGAGACCCATGTTTGTAATATCTCGCTCCTCAGAGCCTATTGAATAAAATACTTGAGTTGTAGAGTCATGTTGTGATGCCATGTTGTATTTGCACATATCGGGCATATTGTGTGTATGTTATTGAAATGCTTGGTATGTGTGGGATCTGACTATCTAGTTGTTTATCCTTGGTAGCCTCTCTTACCGGGAAATGTCTCCTAGTGCTTCCACTGAGCCATGGTAGCTTTCTACTGCTCCGGAACACTTAGGCTGGCCGGCACGTGTCCTTCGTTCGTGTGTCTGTCCCCTCAGGGAAATTTCACGCGATGAATACCGGAGTCATGTTAGCCCGCTACAGCCCGGTTCACTGGAGTCCTGCTAGCCCAGTGCTACAGCCTGGATTCACTCGCTGATGACTGACACGTTCGATGCTGGGTCATGGATGCATGTTCCTGTAAGTTTGTGCCACTTTGGGTTTACGACTAGCCATGTCAGCCCGGGCTCCTTATCATATGGATGCTAGTGACACTATCATATACGTGTGCCAAAAGGCGCAAACGGTCCCGGGAAAAGGTAAGGCGACACCAGTGGGAATACCGTGCGTGAGGCCGCAAAGTGATATGAGGTGTTACATGCTATATCGATGTGGCATTGAGGGTCCTGACAGCTTTGGTATCAGAGCTTGACTGCCTGTAGGATTACCAAGCCAAACTGGTCGAAGTTGAGTCTAGAAATTGTTTAGTTATATAAGGGAATTGATTGTGGGATGGACGTAAGGCTCTTTTTACTCCTTATACCTTATGCCCTTCTGATCTGAGTCATCTTATCTTTCCTACAGGGTTAAGGAACTAGGCTATCTCCTCTTTCTATTAGGATCACGTGTTACTAATTCGTAGACTTATATGATTGTTGGTTTCAAGCCTCAGTTAAGTTCCTACTACTTCCGTATGTTAATTGTTGATCTCGAAACCTTGATATGGTGCTTCTGAGTGGCGATGCCACCATTTTTGTAGCATGTCTCCAATCTTTTTGAGCATTTACAACCACTATGATGTCCGAGTCATCCCAGGTTTCTAAACAATCTGATGCAATTGCAAAATCCTTTCCTCTATTTTCAATGACCTTTCTGGCCAGGTTAACCACACTAAATGGTGAGTTGAGGTACTCTATTGCCTCGACGTATATGTTGGAGCTATTATTATGACCCTAGGTGTCTTAGGGGATCATCTAGTAATCTAGCCATGATTTGTGTCCCAGTATGATGATTCTGGACTTTATTCTCAAAAGCATCCCGTGATGCCATTTAGTTAGTAGGTATTCTATTCCTGGGGCTTTGAACCTGAGATTCACCCTACTTACTTCATGTTGTTAGTGTTTGCTCGTTCCTTTAGGATATTAGTAACCTTTGAATTAGTCCTCGAGGTCTGTGGTATTTCCTTCTTCCAAATACTATGAGCCACTTCTGGCAGAAGTTTGTTGGATCAAAAGATCACAACAGGAGTGCTCTCGATGAGTTCTTCATTCTATATTGTGACTCTGCCAACTCAACCTTTCTGTATGGATTATTCGGAAGAAATATGTTGAACTCGTTCGACATGCTAATCTATGCATCCACAACTCCAAAAATCATATGTTCTTTTCGGTTGTCCCTTTTTAGTTGTTTTCTGACCTTCGTCTATCAATTGATAGTCAAGAGTATGCGTGCCTTCGTTCATCGATGCCTATTACTCTTGTGGTCCGTCAAGCCATTCTATTCTGGAATGACTAGGAGAAACAAACTCCAGTACCTCGTCCATATCTAGGATTGGGTCAAAGTAGTTGTATCTCGCAGATCAAAATGCCAACCTAGCTTTTGTTCTGTTCTACCATGAAGTATTACCCACTTTATGTCAGGAATGTCATGAGGGTTGCACCTTCTCTTATGGATTCTTGATGTAGTGATACTTCTCACCATCGTTATTCATTTCTCGGTCCCCGTGTTGTTGCAACCGGAACGCGGACAAGTGAATCGTGATGTGTGAAATCTATACTCCGAGCAACCCCGTTGCTTGGTAGTTAAAGGACTGTAGCTTCATTCTTAGTATGTTGATTATTGAATCATCACCCTAAGGTTGATTGTGCTACCTAGTCCTTATCTTCTGGTGCACTCTTCGATCAGTGAGTTAGGATTGTGCCAATCCCTCGCTCTTTTGATCATATTGTCTTGTCTCGAAAGCAAGATTGTTGTCAAGCTTAGTTACATATCGGTGGTTCGTGATTTTCCGAATATCTTCTCGGAAGTATCACCAGGTTGTCACCTGACCGGTATGTTGAGTTCGTGATCAAGTTGGATTCTTGTAAACCACCCTTTCTCCAAGAATCCGTGTTGATAACCCTGAGCTAGTTGGTTAAGCTAAACAACAACTTGGAGAGCTGGAAGTTAAAAGCTTGTCCGACTTAGCTCATGTTAAGGGATTTCTTGTATGTATGTTGATGAAAGATGATATATTCATCGATTGGTCCCTGTGATCAGTTGTTGGACCTATTATCTTATCAAAACTTTGATTTGAGTGTGGGATATTCTCAAATCAAATCAGAACCAACGATGTTCTTAATGTTGTCTTACTCGTGGTTGATCCTTTGAGTATACACCATTATATCTTTTGTTCTGACCAATGCTATCACCATGTTCACATAATTGTGGAATTCCATTTATATGGAAACTGGATGAATTGTTGTTGAGCCCATCGACAACATCCTTATCTTCTCCATAATCTTGTTGAACATTAAGCTAGTATTGGAAACGTTTGAAAGCATTTCTTCATGCTAACTCATGAAGCATATGCCTGGATGGAATAAGTGACTTCCTACAATTCATGTGCATTTGTTGCAAGTTGCCACCATGAATTCGATAAAGTCAATGTTGCCTCTTTGGAATCATCCCAAGTTAGTCACGCATGTGCGAAGTACTCTATGGTTTGATAGGTTGGCCGCCTCCATTCTATATGAGTTTCCTAGCACACCAAGCCACTGATTGATTTGTTCAAGGAGAAGAAGTTCCTTCTTAAGAGCTAGACTTATGTAAGGACTTCGATATCCTCGATGATGGTTCCCCACCTGGACTCGGTAGTGTTTTATTATAAGACCACTACTTGGTCATGCTTGCCTGAGGCAGCGTGTTCACATGTTTGTAGCAGAACCGGCTCATGTTTTGGAGCTTGCTATCGTAGTTCATCCCCGAGAATCTCGCAACGTCATCTCGTCGATTTGTGTTGCAAACTTTCATTTTTCTTTCTAGAGTTGATGAGTCTAGACTACCAACTAGATCTGAATCTCAGGCAGATATGATGGTTGGAACGTGTCCCAAGAATTATAATATTGGTCTCTCTGTACCCGGTAACGTGGATGTCGTGGCCAACACACCTAGCCGGAAGGCCTATTATTGTAGTATCTTGGTTGAAGAAGTTGACCACCTCCCCATAGGGATTTCGTAGGATTTACTCCCTAGTTGTCCCTTGTAGATTTTGTGTTTCCGAAGTCCGACCTTTTACTTGATGTTCTAGATATCAAACCATATCTATGAATGGGATACGCTAGTACATCAAGGAGAACATTAGAAGCGGAGTGCTAAATGTCTCTCGGTCGATCATCCTAATTTTGATCCCTTGGCCTCGCTAAGGTGAAATCTGAGAAGGTGTTATCTTCCTTTGCATCTGCATCGTCCATCACTATTCATCTTGGTGGTATGTTGTGTTGCCAGGATCCTTGACACGGATATTGGTAAAACCTTGATGAATATGGAAATTCTCAAGTTCTTGACAGCACGCAAAAGCACTAGGTATTATCACCGACACTAACTGGGATTGCTCCTAGTCTCTTCGGTTATGCTATAACCACTCCAATAGTGGAATCACTCTCTACTGTTGAGCTCCTCCCTAGTTACTAGAATCATTCCAACGTTTGCATTCTGCCCCAGCTTGCACCGCCATTGTGCCATCCTACCATGGGTTCCATCCATTTCCGATGATAATCAAAAGTCATCCCATGCATTGTCTTCAACAAGGTAGTCCACATCATCCATATTAGTCCGGGTATGTCATTCTTCCGAACTCCTTCAAGTGATCGATTACGATTTGCCTTAAGCTAGTATAAAGGGTTTCAATGCTCTTTGAATCAAAGGTAATTCTTTTTGCCACTTAAGGGGATATTTCTATGAGTCACCCTCTCTGAGATGTCTTGCTATGGTATCATGGCAACTCAAATTATCGCTACGTTGACAACCGTTCACCACCCTCTCAGGTGTGGAATTGTTGTCTACCTAGTGAACCTTTGTCATCTGTTTCACTCTATTCCTTTGGATGTATGTTTCATGTCTGAGCTCGAGAGTAGTTTCAATGTCTCATCCCGTGAGTTGATCCTAAGTTGTTTGATCTTCGAGAAGATCGATCCTTCTAGAGTTTTTTTCCTTTCCTCCCGTTGTCATGTTGGTTGGAGTTCTCAGAGCAAGACACCGATCAAAGTTGGTGATCGAATCAACGTTCACTTGAAGTGCACCCCAGATCGTGAAGATTGTGTTAATTTGCGTTCCCCCTTCATCTTACCCTACGCTTGAATCTCGAGACGAGATTCTTGTTTAGTGAGGGTGAGTTGTCACAACCCTAGTTTAGCCTTTGCTTGTCCTTGCATGATCATCATGTCTAAATTCTGAAATTTTAATTGAGGGAATTTTCAAAGCCTCAGAAACCTTTTAAAAGTAATCAACATTTAATTCTCATCAAATGAGTCCAAAGAAATGTTCCTGTTACTTTGTGAAAATATTGGTAAGAAGTAAAATTCAAATCAATATTTTTGGAATCACAGAAATATTTATTTTGGGCCTTTGACTTAAACCAATGACATATTTGAGTTGAATTTATTTCTATTATATAAGAAATAAAATTCAAATATTTTTGTAAGTTGCCTGTGCCCTAGGACTAGTTCCTGAGCTCACATACAAGTTACGGAAAGTTAAAAAAATGATTTGATGTTTTAAATCAAATCAAAACCAATTGCAGAAAATAGAAAACATTAATAAATAGAAAAACCAGAGAGAGAGAACCTACCTGGGGCACTTACCTGGCGGCCCATCTACTCTGGCCCAGCTGACTGGCACTGCCAGTCATCGTCTCCACTGCGCTAGAAGGACGCCGAGTGCGTGCTCGTCGTGCGCACACACGCGCCCATGCCACCTCTTGCCTGCTAGCTTGCGTGGCGCCGCGGACAGACCCGCGAGAACCGTCTGGATCGCTCTGACCGCCCCACACTCTCCCCCCGTCTCCCTCTCGCCCTCTCCACCATGGCCGAGACGCCCACGAGCTCGCTGCCGCCATAGCCGCGGCCACTGCCTCTCCCTCCTCCCCTTGAGCAATCCAGGAGCTCCGAATCATCGCCGTAGCCCTCTACGTCGACTCAGGCGACCGGAAGAGCGCCGACGTGTCGTCCTCGATCTCATCTTCTTCCTCGGCCACGGGACATCGTAGCCGGGATTCCTCCGCCGTCAAGCCTTCCTCGAGCACACTGACCCTCTTCCCGTCCTCCCTGTGAGCTACTGCATCTCCCCCTCTCCTCTCTCTTCTTTTTGCGCCCCCAGCTAGTTTCACCGCCGTGCCCGAATCTTGCCGCCGCCGTGCCATGTCGCTGCCGCGGCAGAGCTGCCTCCGCCCACTTCTGAGCGTGTCGCCGTTCTCACCGTGCTCCCAGGAGCCGAACGCATGCACCATCTCCTCCTGCCGTGCTCCCTAACACCAAACCCGAGCTCGCCCGAACTCCGGCCGCCGCAAAAGTCGCCGCCGCCATCGATTTATTCCACTCTGGGCGAGCTGTTGCCTCCGTTGGATGCGCGAGACTCTCAGCTTTCCGTAGCCGCAAACCGCGTCCAAAACCGAGCCCTGTGGCATTTTCCAAAGCCACGCCGCGTTTGGACTCGCCGGCGGCTAAACGCGGGCGACCGCTGACCCATTGACCGGCGTGGGTTGACCCCACTGCCCGGTTTGACTTCCCCCTCTCTCTCACTGACTTGCAGGCCCTGCCCGACTAATTACTCTAGTTAGCACTAACTAACTACTTAGGTTAGTTACTACAACCACTGACTAGTGGGCCCTGCCCAGTTAGTTAGGGCTAACTAACTTAGTTAGTTGACTGGGTCACTGACCAGTGGGTCCCACTGGTCAGTTTTGACCTGGTCGACGCCTGTTGACCGCTGACATCACAGTGATGTAGTGCTGACATAGTTAATTATTTTCTGTATTTATTCTTATTCAGGAAATTTCAGAAAATAATGCAAACTTCTAAAAATCATATAAAATCAACTGTAGCTCCAAATCAAATAAATTATATATGAAAAATGATCAGAAAAATCCAATCTATCCATTTGTAAAATTTTCATGCATGTATGAGCTAGTTAACCTCATTGTTTAGGATAAAACATGGTTAGGGCAAATTTGATAATAGATTTGGAGTTGGAGTTTGATCTAGCATTGAACTCCACTTCAATCAAAATGACTTTCTGTTGCATTAGCCCAAATCACAGCATATTGCCATGTCATGTTCATGCATCATATTTTCGCATTGCATTGATTGTGTTCCTTCTTGTGTGCCGGTGGTTGTTCCCTCTCGATAGACGTGTTCTGACGACGTGATCGATGACACTGATGAAGAGCTATATTATCTTCGGAAGTGCCAGGCAAGCAAAACCCCCTTGTTCATTCCGATAAAATCCTACTCTCTCGCTCCTGCTCTCTTTTACTGCATTAGGACAACAACGATTCATCTGTTACTTGCTGTGGTAGCTGAACCCCTTTATCCTTTGCATGACCTGTCATTCCACAGTAAATAGATGAAACCCACTAGCATGAGTAGAAGTTGTTTGAGCCCTGTTGTGCCTACTCATTCATGCTTGTTTGTCATGCCTGCTACTTCTTAGAGTTGATTCAGGTCTGATTCATCGAGGATGAATCAGAGGTGTGTGAACATGTCCTACTGTGTGTGTGAGCAAAGTGTGTGAACACGATTTGGTAAAGGTAGTGGTGAGAGGCCATGTAGGAGTACATGGTGGGTTGTCTCATTGAAGCCGTCCTCAGGAACTGAGTTCTGTGTTTGTGATGCATGAAACAGATACTACCACGCATTGGGCCCGAAACCAATGGACCCTCTCGGCCTCTTAATCACCCTTGTCCTCTGTCCAGGAGTTGCAAGTAGTTTCTGGTGTTTGTAGTATGCTGGAGGCCATGGGCAGCGCTGACCGGAGGGGTGGGCTGTGATGCGGTAGGCACGTGGCACGGTGTACCGGGAACCTGGCTCACATCGTTCGGGGCTGTATGTGGAAACGTCGGCTGGACTCCCTGCGGATAGAACCTGAATAGGCGATAAACCTGGATAGAGACTTGAGTGCTTAGGTAGGCTGTGGCCGACACCCACGTTGGGCTTCCGCTTGAATGTTGCCGAGTACATGACATGTAAACGGCGGTAAGTGGTGAGAGCGTGTGTGAAGAAGTACACCCCTGCAGGGTTAACATCATCTACTCGAATAGCCGTGTCCACGGTAAAGGGCTTCTGGGTTGCCTGTACAGTTCATAGATAAGTGAAAGTGGATACTCTAAAATACGCAAGATAAGCGTGAGTGCTATGGATGGCGTTCTCGTAGGGAGAGAGCGGATCCATAGTGGTGTATTGATATGGTGAATATGTGGACTCGTGTGCGCCACCTCAAAAGAGTTACTTGCAGTCGTAGTTCAGGATAGCCACCGAGTCAAAGCTGGCTTGCTGCAGTTAAACCCCACCATCCCCTTTGATGATAGTGATGCATATGTAGATAGTTTTGATGTAAGTCTTGCTGGGTACATTTGTACTCACGTTTGCCTATTTCATGTTTTGGCAGATAGACTTTAGTCTCACTAGTAGTTTCGCGTGGACTTCGACGTTTAGCTTGTTACCTCAGCTACGATCTTGTGCCCTCGGCAGGATCTGGTAGTTAGTCAGGCTTCTCAGCCTTTTTCATTTGTAGTTGTCTGTACTCAGACATGTTAAGCTTCCGCATGTGCTTTGACTTGTATGCTCTGAATGTTGGGTCGTGAGACCCATGTTTGTAATATATCGCTCCTCGGAGCCTATTGAATAAAATACTTGAGTTGTAGAGTCATGTTGTGATGCCATGTTGTATTTGCACATATCGGGCATATTGTGTGTATGTTATTGAAATGCTTGGTATGTGTGGGATCTGACTATCTAGTTGTTTATCCTTGGTAGCCTCTCTTACCGGGAAATGTCTCCTAGTGCTTCCACTGAGCCATGGTAGCTTGCTACTGCTCCGGAACACTTAGGCTGGCCGGCATGTGTCCTTCTTCGTTCCTGTGTCTGTCCCCTCAGGGAAATGTCACGCGATGAATACCGGAGTCTTGTTATCCCGCTACAGCCCGGTTCACCAGAGTCCTGCTAGCCCAGTGCTACAGCCTGGATTCACTCGCTGATGACCGACACGTTCGATGCTGGATCATGGATGCATGTCCCTGTAAGTTTGTGCCACTTTGGGTTTACGACTAGCCATGTCAGCCCGGGCTCCTTATCATATGGATGCTAGCGACACTATCATATATGTGTGCCAAAAGGCGCAAACGGTCCCGGGCAAAGGTAAGGCGACACCCATGGGAATACCGTGCGTGAGGCCGCAAAGTGATATGAGGTGTTACATGCTAGATCGATGTGGCATTGAGTTGGGGTCCTGACAGCTTTGTACTAGAAGGCATCCCAATCCCCTAGCCCCATATCCAACATACTTGGCAACTGGTTTGGCCTGCTTCAACACAGTGCATTCCTCAGTGTTGTGAGATGGCCTCTGGCACACCACATAGAAGACCTTGTTTTTACAGTCACTCTTTATGTGTCCCTGTTCTTTGCATTTGATGCAGAAAAGCTCCTTGGGATTTCCTGTTTCCTTCTTTTTTGTTGTTTTTTAGCTCCTTCCACTCTTGCACCTCTTTGTGTCTGTAGAATTTCCCGTTTTGGCATATTGGAGAGAAGAAACTGATATTGTTGTGCCATTTTCTCTTGTGGCATGAAACCTAACTGCCCAAGCCCCATCCCCACTGGCACAACACTACAAAAAAAGACACATCGGTGACATTTTGGCCGAACGAAATTTTTTTCTGTCATACATATGACACTTCTATGACGATAATTGTGACAAAACCCGGTATCATCATAGATGTGGTGGGATCCTACTTCTATGACAAAAACTCATGACAGAAAATGGGCTTTTCGTCCTGTGCGGGCCGGAGACACAGCTGCATGACATTCTTTGGGCCGTCCATGATGGAAAAAACCGTGGTAGAAGCGAGGGGGAGGAAAATTTCGGGGAGTTGCCGGTTACGGTGGGAGGTCGGGGGCGGAGCGATGCGCGTTTCTCTCGTACGTACGCGTGTGTGTGCGAGGCGTTGGCTCTAACTGAACCCGAGCGAGGCATTGGGCTCTAACTGAACCCGAGCGATTGCACTGCAGGCTACGCGTTACTGAACCCGACGGATCGATCGATGGCTGTTAACTGAACTCGATGGAGCGATTCCTTCGCTACTGCTGCTAACTGAAGCCGATCGATGCTGCATCTAGGATGAACAGTGAGTGTTGCGGGGGAGGGGGAGGGGTTGGATGAACAGTGAGTGGTGGCGTTGCCTTTGGATGAACAGGAACCCGTGGTGTGGAGGGATGAATGAACAGTAGACAGTGTTGTTGGGGAACGTAGTAATTTAAAAAAAAAGCCTACGCACACGCAAGATCGTGGTGATGGCATAGCAACGAGAGGGGAGAATGTTATCTACGTACCCTCATAGACCGTTAAGCGGAAGCGTTATGACAACACGGTTGATGTAGTCGTACTTCTTCACGATCCGACCGATCCAAGCACCGAACGTACGGCACCTCCGTGTTCAGCACACGTTCAGCTCGATGACGTTCCCCGTGCTCCAATCCAGCAAAGCGTCGGGGATGAGTTCCGTCAGCACGACGGCGTGGTGATGATGATGATGTTCTACCGGCGCAGGGCTTCGCCTAAACTCCGCGACGATATGACCGAGATGGAATATGGTGGAGGGGGCACCGCACACGGCTAAAGAACGATCCGTAGATCAACTTGTGTGTCTTAGGGGTGCCCCCCTCCCCCGTATATAAAGGGGGAGAGGAGGAGGCGGCCGGCCAAGGGGAGAGGTGCGCCCTAGGGGGGCAATCCTACTCCAAGTAGGTTTGCCCCCCTTTCCTATTAGGAGTAGGAGAGGGAAGGAAGAGAGGGGAGGGAAGAAGGAAAGGGGGGGCCGGCCCCCCTCCCAATTCGGACTGGGCTTGGGGGGGGCGCCCCCTCCTTTGCCCCTTCTCCCTCCTTTCCACTAAGGCCCAATAAGACCCATATACTTACCGGGGAGTTTCGCTAACCTCCCGGATCTCCGGTATAGTCCCAATCTCATCCGAAACCTTTCCGGTATCCAAATATATCCGTCCAATATATCAATCTTTATGTCTCGACCATTTCGAGACTCCTCGTCATGTCCGTGATCACATCCGGTGTCGGGGCCGTTTCTTTCTGTGGCCGCGAGCACCTATGGGGCACTGGGGGGCCCCTTCTAGTCCGGCAAGGGGGGCGGAGGCCGCGCACAGAGCAGATCGAGGTCGGGCGCGCGCGGGGGAGACGGGCAATTTTTACCCAGCTTCGGATCTCTCCGGAGAGATAAAACTCCTACTGCTGCTTTGTGTTTGTATTTGATCTTGCTTGAGAGTGAGCGTATGGTGGTCTTGCGTGTGTCGAATGGACCGAACCTCCAAGCTGCGGAACCAAAATTCCCGAACCGAACCGAACCCCTTCTACGTGCGCATGGACCTCCCTTTTATAGTCTGAAGGGGGCTCCAACAGGTGGCAGCATAGAAAGGTAAAAATGCGGGTTGGTACAACTACTACCAACAGTGTCCCCTACCTAACTCTGACAGCAGGGGACAAGGGCATTTAATGCCCGTCCGGTCGCCCCAACAGTGCAAGGAAACGACCGTTATGTGAGCCACCGGTTGCCACGATGGCGTCTCTGTCAGCTCCGCTTGCCACCTCGCACCGCCATGCTGCACAGCCGCCCGCCACGTGCACGAGGAGCGATCCTGTGGCGACACGTCGTCGGATGTGCTGGAGCGTGGGCGCAGAGTGGCAGCCTTGCCGTGGCAAGTGCCTCACCGCGGCCCTTGTCTTGTCGCACCAGCAAGCTTGCCGCTCACTGGGCCTTGCCGGGACGCGTGGGGCGTTGCGGCAAGTTTCTTGAAGTGCCTTAGCTGGCCTTCCCGGCAAGCTCCTCTTGCCGGGGCCTTTGTTCTTCCCGGCAAGCTCCTCTTGCCGGGGCCTTGGTTGGCCTTCCCGGCAAGCTCCTCTTGCTGGGACCTTGTATTCTTCTGGCCAGCTTCTCTTGCCGGGGCCTTGGTTGGCCTTCCCGGCAAGCTCCTCTTGCTGGGACCTTGTATTCTTCCGGCCAGCTTCTCTTGCCGGGGCCTTGGTTGGCCTTCCCGGCAAGCTCCTCTTGCCGGGGCCTTGGTTTGAGTACTTTGATCTTGAATGGCATCAAGGTAGCCGTGGAGGATCTTGGCGGACGCCCGGCAAGCCCTGCCGCGGGTCGCTGCGACTGTCCGTGCACAAGTTCGGGATACTAAGGTACCCCCCTACTTTAGTACACCGACATCCGGGACTCCGAACAAACTTCGGTACATCAAAACTTATAAACTCATAATAAAACTGTCATCGTAACATTAAGCGTGCAGACCCTACGGGTTCGAGAACTATGTAGACATGACCTAGAACTGTTTCTGATCAATAACCAATAGTGGAACCTGGATTTTCATATTGGTTCCTACATATTCTACGAACATCTTTATCGGTCAAACCGCATAACATCATACGTTGTTCCCTTTGTCATCGGTTTGTTACTTGCCCGAGATTCGATCGTCGGTATCCAATACCTAGTTCAATCTCGTTACTGGCAAGTCTCTTTACTCGTTCCGTAATAAATCATTTCGTAACTAACTCATTAGTTACAATGCTTGCAAGGCTTAAGTGATGAGTATTACCGAGAGGGCCCAGAGATACCTCTCTGACAATCGGAGTGACAAAACCTAATCTCGAATTATGCCAACTCAACATGTACCTTTGGAGACACCTGTAGAGCACCTTTATAATCACCCAGTTACATTGTGACATTTGGTAGCACACAAAGTGTTCCTCCGGTAAACGGGAGTTGCACAATCTCATAGTTGTAGGAACTTTGTATAAGTCATGAATAAAGAAATAGCCACATACTAAATGATCAAGTGCTAAGCTAACGGAATGGGTCAAGTCAATCACATCATTCTCCCAATGATGTGATCCCGTTAATCAAATGACAACTCTTTTGTCCATGGCTAGGAAACATAACCATCTTTGATAAACGAGCTAGTCAAGTAGAGGCATACTAGTGACACTATGTTTGTCTATGTATTCACACATGTATTATGTTTCCGGTTAATACAATTCTAGCATGAATAATAAACATTTATCATGATATGAGGAAATAAATAATAACTTTATTATTGCCTCTAGGGCATATTTCCTTCAGTCTCCCACTTGCACTAGAGTCAATAATCTAGATTACATAGTAATGATTCTAACACCCATGGAGTCTTGGTGTTGATCATGTTTTGCTCGTGAGAGGGGCTTAGTCAATAGGTCTACAACATTCAGATCCGTATGTATCTTGCAAATTTCTATGTCTCCCACTTGGACTTGGTCCCGGATGGAATTGAAGCGTCTCTTGATGTGCTTGGTCCTCTTGTGAAATCTGGATTCCTTTGCCAAGGCAATTGCACCAGTATTGTCATAGAAGATCTTCATTGGTCCCGATGCACTAGGTATAACACCTAGATCAGAAATGAACTCCTTCATCCAGACTCCTTCATTTGCTGCTTCCGAAGCAGCTATGTACTCCGCTTCACATGTAGATCCCGCCACGACGCTTTGTTTAGAACCGCACCAACTTACAGCTCCACCGTTTAATAAAAACACGTATCCGGTTTGCGATTTAGAATCGTCTTGATCAGTGTCAAAGCTTGCATCGACGTAACCATTTACGACCAGCTCTTTGTCACCTCCATATACGAGAAACATATCCTTAGTCCTTTTTAGGTATTTCAGGATGTTCTTGACCGCTGTCTAGTGACCCACTCCTGGATTACTTTGGTACCTCCCTGCCAAACTAATAGCAAGGCACACATCAGGTCTGGTACACAGCATTGCATACATGATAGAGCCTATGGCTGAAGCATAGGGAATTCCTTTCATTTTCTCTCTATCTTCTGCAGTGGTTAGACATTGAGTCTGGCTCTCAACTTTATACCTTGTAATACAGGCAAGAACCCTTTCTTTGCCTGATCCATATTGAACCTTTTCAACACTTTATCAAGGTACGTGCATTGTGAAAGTCCAATCAAGCGTCTTGATCTATCTCTATAGATCTTGATGCCCAAAATGTAAGCAACTTCACCGAGGTCTTTCATTGAAAAACTTTTATTCAAGTATCCTTTTATGCTATCCAGAAATTCTATATCATTTCCAATCAACAATATGTCGTCCACATATAATATTAGAAATGCTACAGAGCTCCCACTCACTTTCTTGTAAATACAGGCTTCTCCAAAAGTCTGTATAAAACCATATGCCTTGATCACACTATCAAAGCGTTTATTCCAACTCCGAGAGGCTTGCACCAGACCATATATTGATTGTTGGAGCTTGCACACTTTGTTAGCTCCCTTAGGATCGACAAAACCTTCCGGTTACATCATATACAACTCTTCTTCCAGAAATCCATTCAGGAATGCTGTTTTGACATCCATCTGCCATATTTCATAATCATAAAATGCGGCAATCGCTAACATGATTCGGACAGACTTAAGCATCGCTACGGGTGAGAAAGTCTCATCGTAGTCAACCCCTTGAACTTGTCGAAAACCTTTCACAACAAGTCGAGCTTTATAGACAGTTACATTACCGTCAGCGTCAGTCTTCTTCTTAAAGATCCATTTATTCTCAATGGCTTGCCGATCATCGGGCAAGTCAACCAAAGTCCATACTTTGTTCTCATACATGGATCCCATCTCAGATTTCATGGCTTCTAGCCATTTGCGGAATCTGGGCTCATCATCGCTTCCTCATAGTTCGTAGGTCCATCATGGTCAAGTAACATGACTTCCAGAATAGGATTACCGTACCACTCTGGTGCAGATCTTACTCTGGTAGACCTACGAGGTTTAGTAGAAACTTGATCTGAAGTTTCATGATCAATATCATTAACTTCCTCACTAATTGGTGTAGATGTCACAGGAACTGATTTCTGTGATGAACTACTTTCCAATAAGGGAGCAGACATAGTTATCTCATCAAGTTCTACTTTCCTCCCACTCACTTCTTTCGAGAGAAACTCTTTTTCTAGAAAGGATCCATTCTTAGCAACGAATGTCTTGCCTTCGGATCTGTGATAGAAGGTGTACCCAACAGTCTCTTTTGGGTATCCTATGAAGACACATTTTTCCGATTTAGGTTCGAGCTTATCTGGTTGAAGTTTCTTCACATAAGCATCGCAACCCCAAACTTTAAGAAACGACAACTTTGGTTTCTTGCCAAACCACAATTCATAAGGTGTCGTCTCAACGGATTTTGATGGTGCCCTATTCAATGTGAATGTAGCCGTCTCTAAAGCATAACCCCAGAACGATAGCGTTAAATCAGTAAGAGACATCATAAATCGCACCATATCTAGTAAAGTACGATTACGACGTTCGGACACACCATTTCGTTGTGGTGTTCCGGGTGGCGTGAGTTGCGAAACTATTCCGCATTGTTTCAAATGTAAACCAAACTCGTAACTCAATATTCGTCTCCACGATCAGATCGCAGAAACTTTATTTTCTTGTTACGATGATTTTCCACTTCACTCTGAAATTCTTTGAACCTTTCAACATTTTCAGACTTATGTTTCATCAAGTAGATATACCCATATCTGCTCAAATCATCTTGTGAAGGTCAGAAAATAATGATACCGCCACGAGCATCAACACTCATTGGATCGCATACATCGGTATGTATTATTTCCAATAAGTCAGTAGCTTGTTCCATTGTTCCGGAGAACGGAGTTTTTAGTCATCTTCCCAAAAGGCACGGTTCGCAAGCATCAAATGATTCATAACCAAGTGATTCGAAAATCCATCTTATGGAGTTTCTTCATGCGCTTTACACCGATATGACCCAAACGGCAGTGCCACAAATAAGTTGCACTATCATTATTAACTTTGCATCTTTTTGGCATCCAATATTATGAATATGTGTATCACTACGATCGAGATCAACAAATATTTCATTGGTGCATGACCATAAAAGATATTACTCATATAAATAGACAACCATTTATTCTCTGATTTAAATGAATAACCGTCTCGCATCAAACAAGATCCAGATATAATGTTCATGCTCAACACTGGCACCAAATAACAATTAGTCAGGTCTAAAACTAATCCCGTAGGTAAGTAGAGTAGCGTGCGACCGCGATCACATCGACTTTGGAACCATTTCCCACGCGCATCGTCACCTCGTCCTTGGCCATGCTCGCTTATTCCGTAGTCCCTGTTTCGAGTTGCAAATATTAGCAATAGAACCAGTATCAAAATACCAGGTGCTACTACGACTCTAGTTAGGTACACATCAATAACATGTATATCACATATACCTTTGTTCACTTTGGCCATCCTTCTTATCCACCAAATACTTGGGGCAGTTCCGCTTCCAGTGACCAGTTTGCTTGCAGTAGAAGCACTCAGTTTCAGGCTTAGGTCCAGACTTGGGTTCTTCTCTTGAGCAGCAACTTGCTTGCTGTTCTTCCTTGAAGTTCCCTTTCCTTTCCCTTTGCCCTTTTTCTTGAAGCTAGTGAAATCTTGTCAACCATCAACCAACTTGATGCTCTTTCCTTGATTTCACCTTCGTCGATTTCAAACATCAACTAAGAGCTCGGGAATCGTTTTCGTCATCTCATGCACACTAATAGTTCATCACAAAGTTCTAATAACTTGGAGATGTGACTAGAGGAACTCTGTCATCCACTATCTTCCTCTGGAAGATTAAACTCCACTTGATTCAAGCGATTGTAGTACCCGACAATCTGAGCATATGCTCACTGACAGAACGGATTCTCCTCCCATCTTGCAGCTGTAGGAACTTGGTTGGAGACTTCATATCTCTCCATCCGGGCATTTGCTTGAAATATTAAACTTCAACTCCTGAACCATCTCATACGCTCCATGACGTTCAAATGCTCGTTGAAGACCCGGTTCTAAGCCGTTAAAGCATGGTGCACACTGAACTATGAGTAGTCATCAGCTTTGCTCTGTCAGACGTTCACAACATCTGGCGTTGCTCCTGCAGCAGGCCTGGCACCCAGCGGTGCTTCCAGGACGTAATTCTTCTGTGCAGCAATGAGGATAATCCTCAAGTTACGGACCCAGTCCGTGTAATTGCTACCATCATCTTTCAACTTTGCTTTCTCAAGGAACGCATTAAAATTCAACGGAACAACAGCACGAGCCATCTATCTACAACAAACATAGACAAGCAAAATACTATCAGGTACTAAGTTCATGATAAATTTAAGTTCAATTAATCATATTACTTAAGAACTCCCACTTAGACAGATATCTCTCTAGTCATCTAAGTGATCACGTAATCCAAATCAACTAAACCATACCCGATCATCACGTGAGATGGAGTAGTTTTCAATGGTGAACATCACTATGTTGATCATATCTACTATATGATTCACGCTCGACCTTTCGGTCTCCGTGTTCCGAGGCCATATCTGCATATGCTAGGCTCGTCAAGTATAACCGGAATATTCTGCGTGTGCAAAACTGGCTTGCACCCGTTGTAGATGGACGTAGAGCTTATCACACCCGATCATCACGTGGTGTCTGGGCACGATGGACTTTGGCAATGGTGCATATTCAGGGAGAACACTTCTTGATAATTTTTAGTGAGAGATTATCTTAAAATGCTACCGTCAATCAAAGCAAGATAAGATGCATAAAGGATAAACATCACATGCAATCAATATAAGTGATATGATATGGCCATCATCATCTTGTGCTTGTGATCTCCATCTCCGAAGCACCGGCGTGATCACCATCTTCACCGGCGCGACACCTTGATCTCCATCGTAGCAGCGTTGTCGTCTATGCCATCTATTGCTTCTATGACTATCGCTACCGCTTAGTGATAAAGTAAAGCAATTACAGGGCGTTTGCATTTCATACAATAAAGCGACAACCATATGGCTCCTGCCAGTTGCCGATAACTTTGGTTACAAAACATGATCATCTCATATAATAAATATGGCATCACGTCTTGACCATATCACATCACATCATGCCCTGCAAAAACAAGTTAGACGTCCTCTACTTTGTTGTTGCAAGTTTTACGTGGCTGCTACGGGCTTAGCAAGAACCGTTCTTACCTACGCATCAAAACCACAACGATAGTTTGTCAAGTTAGTGCTGTTTTAACCTTCGCAAGGACCGGGCGTAGCCACACTCGGTTCAACTAAAGTTGGAGAAACTGACACCCGCCAGCCACCTGTGTGCAAAGCACGTCGGTAGAACCAGTCTCGCGTAAGCGTACGCGTAATGTCGGTCCGGGCTGCTTCATCCAACAATACCGCCGAACCAAAGTATGACATGCTGGTAAGCAGTATGACTTGTATCGCCCACAACTCACTTGTGTTCTACTCGTGCATATAACATCAACGCATAAAACCTGGCTCTGATACCACTGTTGGGGAACGTAGTAATTTCAAAAAAATTCCTACGCACACACAAGATCATGGTGATGGCATAGCAACGAGAGGGAAGAGTGTTATCTATGTACCCTCTTAGACCGTTAAGCAGAAGTGTTATGACAACACGGTTGATGTAGTCGTATGTCTTCACGATCCGACCGATCCAAGCACCGAACGTACGGCACCTCCGTGTTCAGCACACGTTCAGCTCGATGACTTTCCCCGTGCTCCAATCCAGCAAAGCGTCAGGGATGAGTTCTGTTAGCACGACGGCGTGGTTACGATGATGATGTTCTACCGGCGCAGGGCTTCGCCTAAACTCCGCGACGATATGACCGAGATGGAATATGGTGCAGGGGGCACTGCACATGGCTAAGGAACGATCCGTAGATCAACTTGTGTGTCTTAGGGGTGCCCCCCTCTCCCGTATATAAAGGGGGAGAGGAGGAGGCGGCCGGCCAAGGGGAGAGGCGCGCCCTAGGGGGGGCAATCCTACTCCAAGTAGGTTTGGCCCCCCCTTTCCTATTAGGAGTAGGAGAGGGAAGGAAGAGAGGGGAGGGAAGAAGGAAAGGGGGGGCGGCCCCCCTCCCAATTCGGATTGGGCTTGGGGGGCGCGCCCCCTCCTTTGCCCCTTCTCCCTCCTTTCCACTAAGGTCCAATAAGGCCCATATACTTACCGGGGGGTTCCGGTAACCTCCCGGATCTCCGGTATAGTCCCAATCTCATCCGGAACCTTTCCGGTATCCAAATATATCCGTCCAATGTATCAATCTTTATGTCTCGACCATTTCAAGACTCCTCGTCATGTTCATGATCACATCCGGGACTCCGAACAAACTCCGGTACATCAAAACTTATAAACTCATAATAAAACTGTCATCGTAACGTTAAGCGTGCGGACCCTACGGGTTCGAGAACTATGTAGACATGACCTAGAACTGTTTCTGATCAATAACACATAGTGGAACCTGGATGTTCATATTGGTTCCTACATATTCTACGAAGATCTTTATCGGTCAAACCGCATAACAACATACGTTGTTCCCTTTGTCATCGGTATGTTACTTGCCCGAGATTCGACCGTCGGTATCCAATACCTAGTTCAATCTCGTTATTGGCAATTCTCTTTACTCGTTCTGTAATACATCATTTTGTAACTAACTCATTAGTTACAATGCTTGCCAGGCTTAAGTGATGAGTATTACCGAGAGGGCCCAGAGATACCTCTCCGACAATCGGAGTGACAAAACCTAATCTCGAATTATGCCAACTCAACATGTACCTTTGGAGACACCTGTAGAGCACCTTTATAATCACCCAGTTACGTTGTGACGTTTGGTAGCACACAAAGTGTTCCTCCGGTAAACGGGAGTTGCACAATCTCATAGTTGTAGGAACTTTGTATAAGTCATGAAGAAAGCAATAGCAACATACTAAACGATCAAGTGCTAAGCTAACGGAATGGGTCAAGTCAATCACATCATTCTCCCAATGATGTGATCCCATTAATCAAATGACAACTCTTTTGTCCATGGCTAGGAAACATAACCATCTTTGATAAACGAGCTAGTCAAGTAGAGGCATACTAGTGACACTATGTTTGTCTATGTATTCACACATGTATTAGGTTTCCGGTTAATACAACTCTAGCATGAATAATAAACATTTATCATGATATGAGGAAATAAATAATAACTTTATTATTGCCTCTAGGGCATATTTCCTTCAGGTGGAGGGGTGGCCGTGGAGGCGTGGTTGAACAGGAACCCGTGGTGTGGATGGCTGGATGAACAGTAGACGGTGGAGGGGTGGCCATGGAGGGGTGGTTGAACAGGACCCCATGGTGTGGACGGCTGGATGAACAGTAGACGGTGGAGGGGTGCCCGTGGAGGGGTGGTTGAATAGTAGCCGGTCGAGTAGCGCGTGGTGGAGGCTCGATGAACAGGAGCCCGTGGAGGCTGGAGGAGGTCGACGGTAGCCCGTGGAGGCTGGAGGAGGTCGACTGTGGAGATGAACAGTATCCAGTGGAGTCCCGTTTTGCGGTATGCCACACCCTTCCCTCCCCCCCAAGTTTCGACCGTAGCGCTCTAACACAAGTCCGCTTCGTCCGTTTTGCGGTACGCCACACCCCTCCCGATCAACAAGGACCCCTGTTTCGACCGTAGGAGGTCCGTTTTGTCTGTTTTGCGGTACGCCACACCCCTCCCAATCAACAGGACCCCCGTTTCGACCGTAGGAGGTCCGTTTCGTCCGTTTTGCGGTACGCCACACCCCTCCCGATCAACAGGACCCTCGGTTCGACCGTAGGAGGTCTGTTTCCCCCGTTGTGTGGTACGCCTGGCCTCGTTTCCATCGCCTGTTCTGTCCAAGTCCTCCCGATGAACACGACCACGCATTCCGTTCTGACCCAGCCGGTTGGCTCCCACGCGTTCCGTTGCCTCCCGATGAACACGACGCATTCCGTTGGCTCCCCATGAACACGACGACGACGTTGTTTCTCCGTTCCAACCCAGCCATGTACGTATGCGTGAGTAGGCGTTCGAGACCCTGCCCGTATGTACGTACGTGGCCGTTTTTTTTTTCTTGCACCCTCGCCGATGTACGTACGTGTACGTGCACACCTCTACTATGACCATTATGTACGTACACGTTCGCGACCAGAATGACAATGCTACGTACACTTCGACCAGGTGGGTCCCGACTGTCAGGCACTTCCTTGCGTGCGACGATGTAGTTGGTGGGTCCCAGCAGTTAAGGGGCGAATCGTTTTTTTTGGACGCACTTCCTTGCGTGCGAAGATGTAATTGGTGGGTCCCAGCAGACAGGGGGAAATGTTATTTTCACAAAATATGGTGGCCCGTCCGGTGGGTCCCCGCTGTCAGGTGGAGGAATAATTATTTTGCGCGTAATAAGGAGGCACTTCCTTGCTGCGGTCATGGACCCAGCTGTCAGCCTCTCCACGTACAGTCCACGTCCGATGGAAGCCATTCCTTGACCACGTTGACCACGCCGCGTCGAGAGCACCAGGGCGGTGGACGACGGTGAGGCCTAGGAAGGGGACGACGCCGAGCCAGGGAAGACGCAACAGTGGATGCCCACGCGTAGAGGAGTATGAGGGTTCACTCGTTTGGCTGCGGTGTGAGGCTGCCGTTGCCGCAGAATAACAGGGGGTGTGGGTGCCGGGTGCATAGAGGGATGGCCTGGCCAGCGGTGGGAGTAGTAGGGGGCGGTGGGGCCTCCGCGGCATCACAGCCGGCCACGGGCGACAGGAGCAGGCCGCACGACCGGCGCTGCTTTGGGTGGCAGGAGCAGGCGGCACGACCGACACTGCTTTGGGCGGCTGGAGCAAGAAGACCAGAGGTTGAAGAAGCACTAAGGCCGTTGGATGGACATCGTACGGTCACTGGAGCTAGAATCGTTCATATATTGACTAAAGTTGACAAAGGCCTCCGTCCCAGTCAACTTAGTAGGCCCACAAGTCAGCCTCCCACCATGGTGGGTCCCAGCTACCAGGGGGGTATTTATTTTTTTGTGCGTAATAAGGAGGCACTTCCAGTGGGTCCGAGCTGATAGCGCGGGGGGGGGGGACGTTTTTTTGCGAAATATGGTGGCCCGTCCTGTGGGTCCCAGCAGTCAGGGGGAAACGTTTTTTTTCGCGAAATACTGATGACCCGTCCGGTGAGTCCCTGCTGTCAGGTGGAGGAATAATTATTTTCCGCGTAATAAGGAGGCACTTCCTTGCGGCTGCCGTGGACCCAGCTGTCAGCCTCTCCATGTACAGTACTCTTCCGATGGAAGTCGGTCGTTGACCACATTGACCACGCCGCGCCGAGAGCACCACGGTGGTGGACGACGGTGAGGCCTAGGAAGGGGACGACGGGGAGCCGGGGAAGACGCGGCAGTGGAAGCCCGCGCGGAGAGGAGTATGAGGGTTCACTGGTTCGGCTGCGGTGTGAGGCTACCGTCGCCGCAGGGCCTGGCTAGCGATGGGAATAGTAGGGGCGGTGAGGCCTCCGCGGCAGCACAGCAGGCCACGGGAGGCAGGAGCATGCGGCACGACCGGCGCTGCTTTGGGCGGCTGGAGCAAGAACACCAGAGGTTGAAGAAGCACTACGGCCGTTGGATGGCCATCGTACGGTCACTGGAGCTAGAATCGTTCATATTGACTAAAGTTGACAAAGGCCCCCGTCCCAGTCAACTTAGTAGGCCCACAAGTCAGCCTTCCACCATGGTGGGTCCCAGCTAGCAGGGGGAGTATTCATTTTTTTGTGCGTAATAAGGAGGCACTTCCGGTGGGTCCGAGCAAATAGCGCGGGGAATGTTTTTTTCGCGAAATACGCTGGCTCGTCCGGTGGGTCCCAGCAGTCAGGGGGGAAACATTTATTTCACGAAATAAGGTGGCCCTTCCGGTGGGTCCCTGATGTCAGGTGGAGGAATAATTATTTTGCGCGTAATAAGGAGGCACTTCCTTGCGGCCACGGGAGGCAGGAGCACGCGACACGGCCGGCGCTGCTTTGGGCGGCTGGAGCAAGAATACCAGAGGTTAAAGAAGCACTACAGCCGTTGGATGGACATTGTACGATCACTGCAGCTAGAATCGTTTATATTGACTAAGTTGACAAAGCCCTTGGTACGCGTCAACTTAGTAGGCCCACAGCTCGGATTTGGCAGAGAACATATAGCCCATTTACGATTTGTAAGAATTTACAGCCCATTTTTCAATTCTAATGTTATTTACTACAGCCCATTTACGGGTTTGTTAAAAGTACAGCCCAACTTCTAGGTAGGACAACGATTAATAATTTCAAACAACCGCTCAAAACAGAATTCAAAAAAAAATTCCCACATTTTGATGGGATCCGAAATATTTTTATCCGAAATTTCTAGTCAGGTTAAATATAATTTCAAAATAAAGTTGTATGACGTTAAAATCCAACGAAATATTGCGTGCGCAACAAGTAATGAAATTAAAATTTCTAAATTCCAAAAATAATATATTTTTCAAACTAATTACGTGTTTGGTGCATAGTAATTGCCCAGTTATTATAATTACATCCCATTTATTATTTCTTAAAGGCCATTTTCTTGTTAAGCCAATGCATACCTCCTAGGAAACTTTGCAGCCCAGCGGGGCAGATAACAAGTTGACCCGGATATTGTGTACAGCTGTCGGCCCAGTTGCATTGCTGATGTTGAAAAAAGGCCTATGTAGTACAGTACAACCTAACGTGGTTACCCAGCCCACATTCAGGGACGCCGGAAAGGCCCAAACAATGCTTCTGTACAACCTTTTGAAGTCATTGAGCTCATTTAATAACTTAAGAAAAAGTTAGATTACAGTGGAACCTAATTAAAAGCTGCCACGAGCAAATAAATAATTTAACGGGTCCCACTTGTGCGTGTGCGCGTGTGTGTGCATGTGTGTGTGTGTGTGTGAGAGAGAGAGATAGAGAGAAAGACCCATCGGTCGATGCTCGTAAATACATCTTTCAGCCATATGCATTGTTGATGATCAGTAAAAACTTATATAGTTGACACAATCATATAGAACATCATAGCATACTGAACTTGCATACAAAAATTTCACGCAGGCGGCACAATCAGGATGGAAGCAGTGGATCGCTACGGGAAGGGCTATGTTGAAACCAACGAAGTCGTACATAACGGTTCATCGTCTTTATAAATGATGGGGAAATATCTTGAATCTTGTGTAAAGAAAACAGACAGACAACACAATAAGTTCTGCTAGCACATTAAGTTGACGTACAGCCCTTTCTAAAAAAAGTTCAGGTACAAAATTAGAACAGGTCACAATCAAATGTATTGGCATATCAGTGCTTCAGACCCATAGCTCGGATTTAACTAGTACTATCTGACAAGATTCAGTTGTTACCTCAAATTAGAGCACATCCAGGCAGCCAACCCTGCCTCTTCTCCCAAAGAAGCAGTGGCCTCCGCTGCGCGATGGAGTAGGCCCTGTGCCATCCATCGTGCCGAGCAACACGGGGAAAGTATGACGTTGACTCTGGTAATGGATGTCGTCGACGGACCCTGGCACCAGCGGGGGCGGAAGGACTTCGATTGATGGATTGACCACTTCTTCGACATGCACGAACACTCGATACAGGTACATCCCTAACATGGTCCGCGACGGCCTTGGTGGCGACGAATAGTAAAACCCCGGTTCCTGCACCAGTATCTCAACACCAATCACCTTCGGTATGGTGGACGGCTTCTTCATCCATGCCATAACCGTCAGAGCCCAGCTGTCTGGAGGAACAAACATACTTACGAGCTCACCTCCAAGGTCGTTGATAAGCTCGTTCATGGACTCGCTGTTCCAAGCACGTCGAGGCATGCTGTGGAAGGTAAGTTTTGTTAAAAACTCAAGCTCAGAGGGCACTGAGCCCCATCCTGGTTGACACCGATCAAAGCTCACCAGCGTGCCATCGCAGAACAAACGCCGGGAAGATTCGAACACACGACTGCAGTCGAAAGTTGTTCGGAACCTGATGAAGAAATCAGCCGGTGGTGGACAGACTTCGACGAGCAAGTCACTTATTTGGATGTCGTGTGCGATGCCAAGAGCTTTGACAAGGTCGTCCGGCGAGACGGGAGGCCGGTCGCCGTTGATGGTTACCATCAGCACTTTGCCGGCAAACTGGTCGTCAAGCGCCGCCATGCCACTGTTGAGCGACAGCACGCAGTGACCGAAGGCAGGACGGACCTCAGGATCTCCGGCTCGGAGATCCGCGTTGACCGATGACATGATAGTGCGCTTGAGTACAGGGAGTACAGGAGGGGGATTTGGCGAACTGGAGTAGGAATCGAGATTCCAGAGGTGGGGGAGGGGCGGGAGACTGGGGATGAAAAGGTAGCATGAATTTCGAGCACGCGCCAATATGCTCTTGGCGCGCAAGCGCACGAAAACACCGGTGGCGCCCACATGTCGGCCTAAGAGTCCTTATTCTTTCTTTTTTGGAGAGCTGGGCTTTTTTTCAAGATCTTTTGAGAGCCCAGCCCGAGAGTCATAATTGACCTATTTGGTATTGCGTTACTACTCGGCCCATATTCAACAACACCTCACTGGCCCAAACAAGTGTACATCATCGAAAAGACAGTGAGCTCAAATTATATAACTTGAAAAAAGGAGATATACTCTAAACAATGGAGAATTGTGATGCCCTCATTTAGCCCACCAGTAGTTCGAGAGAATAAACAGTTCGAAACAACGATATATACAACATTCAAACACTGACTAGTGACTACTACTGACATAAACAGCAAGACATGATAGTTCATAAGAAGTCTTGCTACACCACCAAAACGTACCCATCTGCAGCGCTCAGACTCTTGTGATCCAGACGAGAATGACATTCTAAACAGAAGCAACTATTACATAGAAAGAGTGACATAGACGAGGATGATCAAATGACAAGGAATATGCATAACAAAAGAAAGAACTACCCATCCAGAACCAGCAGCAAAGAGAACAAATTCATTTGAAGAGATGATCCAACACCATCATAATTTGCAGCCCTGCTTCAGCGACCAGTGATCTGGAGACACCAGTACTCCACCCTTTCGATGCAACAGCCCAATTACCTATCAACCTGAAGGCTTGAACCACATCACTGCATGTCGTAATTGAGACATCCAAGGATCAAAGTTAATCCAGATGCCTTTGTCATTCTCACCTTCTTTTGGCTGCAGGCTGTATCGTTGACAATCAAGGGAGTATGCTCCCGAACTCCTAGGGCTCGCCGTGTAGACACAATTTTCCATAGCAAACAGAGCCTCTCTGCCATCAAGGTCCTTGCCAACTGTGATCTCCTGGTTAATCGGATAATTGAGTCTGAGAAACAGAGAGTGTGAACCCAGGCTGTTTACCCGCCTCCAACTAAAAAATCCTAAAGGCCCCAACAAGCTGGTATCCTGCTCATAGACGTAACAACCACTGTCCGGATACTCACGTATTACATGGTGCTTGTATACAGTGGGGTTTTTGCAATATAACTTTTCCGGCTCATGTGTCCGAATGATCATCAATCTTTTGTCGTCGTCTGATCGAGCGAGGAACCAGTTGTGCTTCCCTGTTTTTGGCAAGGGTGGTGTAATTACAAAGGGCAGTAACTGTAGGGACACTGCATCATATCAAAAAGGACAGGCATTGTTAATGTAAGATCAGCATTGTTCAGAGTATGAGTAGGATAATGCAAGAAACAACATTGATATGTCCCTATTGGAACTGGGAGGACAATACAGTGAAATGTATACCGGGTTCGAAAATATAGAAGTGCCATGCATGGTTATACTCATGTTATCTCGGAATCGATTCTTCACAGGAAACTACCATGTCATGCATGTTATGTAATCATGTTCTGTCCTCACAAACAAATTCTTCAAGGTAACTAACATACCATGCATTATTATATACTCGTGTTCTGTGGGCAAAAATTTTGTGAGGATATTATTCTAGTCATTGATTGCTGAAGGGCGAATATAGGTATGTACACATGGTAAGCATTGCAGGATTTCACTACTTCCAAATATAGAGTTCTCCATATGCACGTTTACTTCCCTAATGTATGGTTAGATGAAACCAACAGTGTGGTGCATGTTTCTACATCATGAAAATGAGGAAACCAACATGGCCATTGATACACTCATATTTAGTAGTAGTATATAGATTACTGTAAAATAAGGATAATATCCATATATTGCTAACCGTTTGCTTATTCAGGGTACAAATTGGCTGTAATGACATGGTCACAATCGCATGAATTAAATCATTCCAAATATAGCTGATTTATGGCGTCCCTAATATATTGCCATAGTTCTACTCAAATTCTGCTCAAACAGGGATATGCCAATCATCAAAAAAAGTTCAAACAGTGTCATGATGAAATCATTAACATGAGACGGAAACAACTTACATGCGTCGTCCCAGCAATACGTGGTGCCATCTGCTTTGTCGATTGCGTAGATGATGCCATTGTGTTCAATAGCATCACAAAAGTATGTATCATCTTTGACGATGATCCACTGAGAGCCAAGTTGTCTCCAGCTAAAAAAGGCACCGGCGTAAAGATAGGCGAGTCCGCGGTCGAACAAGGCAATTAGCTTGAGGTCTGCGTAATTCGCATGTCGTGTGGGTACTTGGCAGATTACAATCTTCTGCAAAACAAGGTCCGTCCAACTGACGTAGTAATCTAGATGACTTGGACCGCGATGGTAATACTCTATATAATCCAACGGAGGAAGGATAATCTCATGGGAGGTCTGGAAGTTCACGAGCACCAACTTTTTACAGTCTTCTCTGAAGGCAGCCATCCAGTGGGAGTTCATGCCGACCCAGTACATACCTGCCAAGAAGTTTCCGGCGATGGTGATCGGATCGATGTCGAGGGAAATGATGTACGGCGACACACTACATACCTGCAAAGAAGTTTCGGCTAATGGAGATCGGATTGAAGTCGAGGGGCATCATGCACGCCTCCGTATCATGGTGAGCCAATCTCGCAAGACCAGATAGCAGCAAGCAGGGTGTCTTGAAAAGCTTAGGCCTTGCTTCGACGATGGCCGTGTGCATGTCCCTCGAGCATGCAGCCAGCTGCAGGGCGGTCAACATATCCATACACGAACAATAGAGGTCGAGGATGTCACTGGGGAGATTGGTCCAATCGCGGCTCATATGGATGCTGCGCGGTTCGCGTTCGGCCATGGTGGAGTTTGGAAGGGGGCTTGATTTACGGGGGAGAAGGATGCCGGTGCTGGAGCGCCTAGCGAGGGAATAGTGGTACTGGGGGAGGCGAGTGAGGCTACGGTACACGTGGGCACAGTGAGATGGAGACGAAGATGGAGACGGAGAAGGAGATGGAGATGGAGTGGTGCTATGGGAGCGGAGAGGGAGACGAGGCAAGGCGCCAATGTGCTGTACAGCGGCGGTGACAGACTGCTCAGTGCACGGGGTGAGGCTGACTTTGGTAACCCGAACACGCCGCCTCACCTGGACTAGTGTCAGGCGCAGGGTGTTGTCACTTCACTGTGAGGACCGGATGAATAGTATTTTGACCATCAAGTGTACCACAGCTGTACTACTACTACTACTACTACTACTACTACTTGTAGGAACATGAGTACTCCAGTATTGTATAGCGGAAATAGGTCTCCCGTGCTAGCATGCCTGTTCACTTCATCGTTCAGGTATCATCCATATTGCGAGTAGAACCAAATTCTCGTGCATGCCCAATCAACGCCCTGCCGCGATGCATGCAGTGGTCATTCTGGTGCATGAAGGACAGCATGCAGATCGTTCCACACTTGAGAAGAGGAAAAATGGAAAGGTAGAACGCGGCAGCAGAGGAAGAGAACGCTGGCTAACGAGGCTGGGAGGGGATCGAGCGGGAAGTTAATGCTCCATGCCTAAAGGTTTTGGGAAAACCTGATTTTCATAAGGTGACTTATACTCACCTAAACAGAGGGATTATTCCTTAACCAGAGAATGTTGTGTCTCCCACGCACAGGCTCAAAAAAAAAGCTACGACACATTTTTTATCTGTTTGCATAGGTCCCACCTATCAGGAAGGATGGGCATGTACATGAACAGGTATGACTCCTCAGTCTACCCGCATAGACTTTTCGTTTAGTCTACCTAGTCGTCTAATCAACTGCCTGCATGCCACTTCTCCCATTTACTTCTCAATCGGGAACCGATTCGCCTCGGCTTGTTCACCTCCCCTTCGTATTCATTTGCATCCAAACCCCACTGCGTTCACATTGTTTTAACCTCTTTAAATAATGGGCCATTTGTATTTCTACCCCTAACTCGAACCACCTACTCAAATTTGCCCCTAATTTCAAAGCATGCTCAAATTTGCCCCTCTGCCGTTAAGTCACTACTCAGAAATGCCCTTCCGTCCAGTCAAAGGCCTTTGACCGTCAGAGGCCCATGTGTACTGTAGCAGACGGAAAGTGCTACAGTATTGGATGAAAAGTGCTACAGTACTGTACGGAAGGGCATTTCTGAGTAGTGACTTAACGGCGGAGGGGCAAATTTGAGCATGCTTCAAAATTAAGGGTAAATCTGAGTAGTGGGTTCGAGTTAGGGGCACAGATGTAAATGTCCCTTAAATAATCATCTACTACTTCAGTTAGACTAGCCATCTAATCCTAATTCTCCAAACCATAGCCCTCTGTTCCAGCGGTTCCAAATGGCGAAAGAGATCGAGATGCAGGTTTTTAGCGTCCAACATGTCCTCGTCGAAGGCTCGATGCCCATAGTTGCCACCGTCACCGTCAACCCAAGGGTTGTTCGGCAGTGGATCAACAACGTATCCAACTCCCTCGAAAAGGTAGAGACGAGGGTCATCGGTCTCGACGCAGAGTACACGGAGCGTGCCCCTGGGAAGATCCGGCGCGCCGCCGTCCTTCAGCTGTGCCTCGAAGATGATGTTTTGGTGTACCACATCATACACTCGCCCTCCATACCAGGTGAGCTTCACGATTTCTTGTCTCGGGAGGACGTATACTTCTGTGGGGCAGCCATCGAAGGGGACAAACAGAAGCTGGAGCCGTACAACCTCGATTTGAAAAGCATCGCTGACCTACAAACCAGAATCAAAATTCCTGTAGAAGATTGTGCTAAACAGACACCATCCCTATTTGACGTAGCAAATTTTGTGCTCGGTACAAATCTTCAGAAGGGTGAAGAGACGGTGGCATTAAGGTCGTCTGGATGGGAGAATTATCCCTTGACGTACGAGTGGATAAAATATGCTGCCCTCGATGCCCGTGTGAGTTTCGAGATAGCTGCAAGGTCTAGAGAGCTTGTTGTGAAGCCGTCTCCCACAGAGAATGAGAACAAGAAGAAGAAGAAGAAGAAGAAGAAGAAGAAGAAGAAGAAGAAGAAGAAGAAGAAGAAGAAGAAGAAGAAGAAGAAGAAAACGCTGCACCAGCAGGAGGGCATATATTATGGATGGATGAACTATTTCCTCTCTTGTAAAAAAAATTATTCCCTCTCGGTGTATATTGATATAGATGGACTATTTCGATGGTATCCATGTCTTTGGAACAGAGTAGTAGCATGGGTCCGCTTGACTATAAGGAACTATTTATCCGCATATATAGCTTTCTCTGCTACTCCTTCCAGTGATCGGTATACAGTGCATGTGTCCGTAGACATGACAGCTTGTCCATGGAAGTTCAACTACGGCGACCATCATGTTTCATCTCGTGATTCCCACGACGCCTCTCCAACCCACGGCACCACGCCCCCCGACGTGTGCCTCACCCCTCTCGGCCGTACCGCCCCTCTACCTATGTGTGCATGACATGTGGGCCACCTAAAATGCGGCGAGCATCAAGTTTCTACCACAGCCACCCGCGATTCCCACGATGCCGCTCGAATCCATGAAACCACACGTCCCCCGACCTGCTGCTCACCCCTCTTGGCCCCACTGCCCCTCTGCCTTCAGGAGCATTACATGTGGACCAGTCACCTATCGGGTCCACATGTTATTGACTGAAAGGTAGGTGTAGTAAGGCGCTGAAGCTCAGTCCCGACGGCCCTGAGAGGGAAATGTAACTCCTGCGCCAGGGTTTGTGGTGCTCCCGCAGCACGAACTCGTGCCAAACTCAAGATTTGTTTCTTTACTATACATGCACGCAACGATTTAATGGACATTGTAATCTCAACATGTGATGGGGAGCTCTAAATTTGAATTTGAAACTTATAAAATGAAAAGATTCAAAACAAATAAACTGGGAGAGAGGGAGTATATCGTAGAATGTGTCCCATACAAAATAAGTCCCCTGGTTTGTCACCGCGAAGATGCGGTTAGAAAGGAGCACAACATCTTCCTACTTGTACGACAACAAATCGGCCGCAGACAGCATGGTCCGCCTTTGACCGCCATGTGCAAGGTTCGTGCTATCTTTTATTCAATCTCACCGTGGTTCCATCATACCAATTCATGCGGTGGCCCGTTGCATGGCTGATCCCAATGTTGGACAAAGGTTCTAAGGGAACGGTGTCACCGTTGTAAATGTTGTGCAAATTGGTGTTGGTACATATGCAAGCCAATCTCCACTCGCACCGAGCCTAGCGTGTGAAACAGTGGGCAGGGGGAGAATTAGGAAATGGACGCGGAAGTAGTCTTTAGAATGCATTTACTACGTGATCAAACTCATCTTACCTGCTCATCGGAGGAAATTCGAGTGCCCCTCAACGTCGGCATCTCAAGGGGCGTCAACTTGCAACTACGGCCACGCCGCGCTGGAGAGACCCCCAAGGAAACATCCTCGTGCGTTCCACGGAACATCAAGATGCATTTGTATGAGTAGTTTATCTTGTGAGAGAAAAGGATGAACGAGGGAAGTCCTCTAGAGATAGAGATGGACACTACTACTACCAATGTGCTGGCCCGTGCATTGCAATGGATCCAAACTAGTAGAATAATACTTGTTCACGTGCTTGAAATATAAACACTCTAGTTTTGATATACATGTGTCAGCAGACACGACAGCTTGTCCATGGAAGTTGAACCACGGCGACCATCACGTTTCTTGTTTCTACCACTGGCACACCCACACGCGATTCCCACGACGCCGCTCCAACCCACGGCACGACGTCCCCCGACGTGGACATGGATCCTCTGACATGGCTATCACTGCCTTGCCCTGCCTTTCCTTCGCTGACAGGTGGGACCCATGCTTATGGGTCCCACATGTCAGTGACAGAATGGTAGGATTGTTCGTGCCCCTCATCCCTCTCGGCCCCACCGCTCCTCTGCCTTTGTGTGCATGACATGTGGGCCAGCTGAACTGCGGCGACCATCAACTTTCTACCCCAGACACACCCAATTGGACGTGGTTTGCCTGCTCCGTTGCTGTGCTCCAATCCGTACTCCCGCACCATCGAATTTTCATCCAGCGGCTATGACACATTTCGTCCCGGGCATCAATCCTCAGCTGGAGTACTTATTTACTACAGGTAGTACCCACCGGTGTGGCCATCTACGCCTCGTAACGCCCCGACGCCCAGCTGTGGTACCCTCGCCACGGCCATGCCACCACCAGCCGGTTTATCTCGAACGAGTGAGTCACGAACAACGCCACCACCATGAGAATGACATGTGGGCCAGCCGCAATTAAGGCCCACATGTCATTGACTCATAGGCCGGGCACTAAGCCACTAAAGTTCGGTCCCATGGGCCCCGAGAGGAAAATGTAACTCCTGCGGCAGGCCTTGTGGTGCTCCCGCAGTACGAGCTCGTGCCAAAACTGGAATTTGTTTCTTACAACTACTAGTACTAGTAGGAAGGTACACGTGCATTGCACGCATGAGATTCTGGTGGTTTGTGCATTATGCTTCTACATGTGGAGTTTTCTGGATTCTAACATGTGGCAAAATTTGGTGGAATGTAAGGTTAGGCAAGTTTGATTAACTTAGGTGAGTGTTTGGTTCAAGCCGCACCTTAGGCAAGCCACACTGGCCCCACATGACATACACACAGAAAATGTGGCAAGATTCCCTTAGGCTTGCCAACTTGTGGCAAAATTTGGTGGAATGTAAGGTTAGGCAAGTTTGATTAACTTAGATGAGTGTTTGGTTCAAGCCACACCTTAGGTAAGCCACACTGGCCCCACATGACATACACACAAAAAATGTGGCAAGATTCCCTTAGGCTTTCCAACTTGTGGCAAAATTTGGTGGAATGTAAGGTTAGGCAAGTTTGATTAACTTAGGTGAGTGTTTGGTTCAAGCCACACCTTAGGCAAGCCACACTGGCCCCACATGACATACACACAAAAAATGTGGCAAGATTCCCTTAGGCTTGCCAACTTGTGGCAAAATTTGGTGGAATGTAAGGTTAGGCAAGTTTGATTAACTTAGGTGAGTGTTTGGTTCAAGCCACGCCTTAGGCAAGTCACACTGGCCCCACATGACATACACACAAAAAATGTGGCAAGATTCCCTTAGGCTTGCCAACTTGTGGCTCTCATATTGAAGAACTTATTAATAACTTTGCCTGAGCTTAGTTGTGGCAAAGTTAGTCATGAATTAAGTTCAACCATGGAGTCTTCTAGATTATACATCTGGCAGAATCTCGTGGATGATATCCAATGGCCAGTAGTGCTCGGATTTGCCATCTTTGTACCGTCGGATTGGCTTCATCCAACGACCAACTTTCAAAGTTTTTCACACACTATATAGGGGGTATAGATATAGATGTGCCAGTCCGTTGCAATGGATCCAAAGTATATCTATTTAGTGGAGTGCACTCTAAACACATTACCTATTTATTTTTCTCTAACCTTCCGTAGCCATGCAACCAAGCCACATAAGCTTCATGGGTGCCCCCCACATCACATTATTCATACTACGTTGATTGAAAAAAAGATAAATCACCCAAAACAAGATCTTCCCATTTTTTGTTCCTACATGTTGTGCCGTGCACGTATCTACTAGTTGTATAGTGGTAGTACTAGTAATATAATAGTATTAGGAGTACAAACTTGGTAGGAGTGGTACTAATACGGAATGCTCCTACTCTATCAACGAGCCCTGTCTGACACAAAAATTCTTCGATTCTGTGCTACAGCTAGATCTTCCCCTTGTTTCTGTTTTCCAACCCGGTGGCGGGCGGGGTGTCGGTTTGCTCAACGGGAGGTCCCACATGAAAGTGAAAATGCTAGGCTGTAGGCAACACGCCTGCCCTAAGCTATGTGTCGTGCCGGATGGGTCGTGTTGTACTCCCGATTCCCGGGCGTGTGGGGGTGCGATGCGAACGTGGCAGGCCTTTTTCCTTTTACTAGCAATGTGCCCGTGCGTTGCGACGGATCCAAAGTAGTAGAATAGCAGTATTTGTTCACAAACTTGAAAGAAATCACTATTGTTTTGATATACTCCTAATATATTACTCGCTCCGTACCTAAATATTTTTCTTTTTTGAGATTTCAAATGGACTATCACATACGGATTATATAGACATATTCTAGTGTTTCTACTACCTCTCTCAGTTTACAGGGCGTGCGCGTACCCCTAGGTCGTCAATTTGACCAACCTAATACTAGTCATATATTACCAAAAATATACCAACATAAACTCGGAGTTTCTACTTTCAAAAGATATAATTTTTGTGTTATATAGTTTATATTAGGGTGATAAAATTGGTAACCTAGGTATACGCACAGGACTTGTAAACTGAAACGGAGGTAGTAGCAAGATGCCCGCACGTTGCACGAAGTTGATGGAAAAGGTAAGCACAACTTATAAATTGACGGATGGAGTACTAGTTACAGTGATGCATATAATTAAGCAAAGGGATCGCACATGTCGGTATTGACTGAAACGAGAATGCAACAACACAATAAGAATTAAGGTCATGATGATGCGATCGCAATGGTGGTTACAGAAGGCAAGAAGAAAGATGGATCCACGAACATACGACCTCCTCCTCAACTTAGTGCGCCAGGCCACCGTCCGGCGGCTAAGGAGAGGCGGCTTTTGTAGCGAGGTCGAGGTGCTTCTCAACAAAGGCATCCACGGCTTCCAGTCGGTTGAGGAAGGCCAACGTCGTAGCGTCCTCACTGGCCTTGTAGATACCTATGTACACGATTTGCTCGTACGCGTGGATGTGTAGGTCGACGAATTCTTGCAGGGCGAGGCGCCTCGCAGCGAGCGCGACCTCCAGGTGGACATTCTTCGTGGCGTCGGCGGGCAGTCGCAGGGCCACCAATGCTTGAAAGAGGTTCCGCTAGCGTTTGATGTCATCCTCCGCGGAAGGAAGCGGTAGGAAATTTGCCGGCTGCCGTTGGAGATGCTCTTTATGCTGGAAATAATAGAGTGACATCCAATCCATTTGAGTTAATTGCTTGTATGATTGTCCCTCTATAAAAAGTTAATTGCATATATAGTGTACACGTGACTTGCAGGGTGGCTACAGCTTCGTACAGAAAGTTAAAAAGAAACAAGTCCATCCTTAATATTCTAAGTACTCTGTGGGTTCCACTGTCAGTACAGTAGCGAAAGAAGTATATATATTAAATAATTAGAGTAATATATAATATATAAATCTAAAGTTAAAAGACAGAATTCGAACTCATTCATCGCGTTGCAAGCATCCGGCGCTAACCAGCCCAGCACATTTTTGTTGTAGACCATGCTGGAGATATATCTCCATGTCTACTCTTATATATACTCCATTCATTCCTAAATATTTGTCTTTTTCAGATTTCAAATGGACTACCACATACGGATGTGTATGTAGACATATTTTAGAGTGTAGATTCACTCATTTTGCTACGTATGTCTTGTCAGGAAGGGGTCAGATTTGTCCTTGATTTATTTATGAGGTATCCAGATGGCACTGCACCGCCAAGAAAAGAGGGTAACATCAAAATTATGGACTATTTTTGAAGTATGTTGGTAAGGTCCGGTCATAGTCACTTGTTGAAATCTCTAAAAAGACAAATACTCTCTCCGTCCGGAAATACTTGTCATCAAAATGGATAAAAGGAAATGTATCTAGACGTATTTTAGTTTTAGATACATCTATTTTTATCCATTTCGATGACAAGTATTTTCGGACGGAGGGAGTAGAAAACAGAGTTGGTGATGATGGTGTGCGTGCCATCCTGCAATATAGCCCGTCGGATTTATGTCTAATGGATAGGAAAGAAACTATGGCAATCTTGCAAAAATATACCCACACGTCTCTCCACGTTCGCAAATAAGGCCTTCCCTCGTTCAGCCTTTTCTCTCACAAGATAAACTACTCATACAAATGCATCTTGATGTTCCGTGCAACGCACGGGCAGCTAGCTAATTTCTTTTAAAGTAGTTGCTGTGATAATTGGGTTGAAGTGATATGTTTTATGTCTGCCCCGAATGATTTTAGATTCACTAGTAGTAACAAAGAAAAGGTTGCCTTGTTAATTAACAGAAAACAGGGTGAAAACTATCACATGAGGCCGGTAAAAACAAGGCACATTGGGTTCAGGGTCATCATCACTACAGTTGTGCGCGCGCGAGAAGTCTACATATCGAGGGGGCTACCGAGCGAGGCACCGAGACACAATGTTTGAGAGAGAAACCAATTGACAGATTATGATCAGATCGAGTTGTCACCCTTCTGCTGTCATTGTTGGGGGGGGGAGGGAGAGAAAGACGTATCGAGAGTGTGCACGGTAGGCACAGAGGCACAACTAGTGAGTGTGTGTGTGTGTGTGTGTGTTTGAAAGAGGAGTCGATAGATTATTATCAAGATCGATGTGCCACCCTACTCCTTCAGTGCCGGGCAGTGTGTGTGTGTGTGTGTGTGTGTGAGAGAGAGAGAGAGAGAGAGAGAGAATCCAGTCGATAGATTAGTATCAAGATCGAGGTGTCACCCTACTCCTTCGGTGCCAGGTAGTGTGTGTGTGTGTATGTTTGAGAGAGAAGCCAGACGATAGATTAGTACCAAGATCGAGGTGTCACCCTACTCCTTCGGTGTTGGGAAGTGTGTGTGGGGGGGGAGGGGGTAGCGACACTCACATATCTCTACTCTTATAAAAAACATAGTTGGTGATGATGGTGTTCCTGCCATCCTGCAATATAGGCCATCCGATTTATATCCGACGGACATGAAGGAAAATATGGCAATTTTGCAAAAAGATACCCACACCCCTCTCCGCATTTGCAAATAAGGCATTCCCTTGTTCATCCTTTTCCCCCACAAGATAAACTTCTCATACAAATTCATCTTGATGTTCCCTGCAACGCACATGGGCATCTTGCTAGTAGAAAGAAGGAGTTTGTGTGACACATATCTAGCTATATTAAGGGATAGATAGCATATGTGTGAGAGACATTATTATACTTTGAGACATTAGTGGCTGTGGGTGGGCGGAATTAAAGGGGTGGGCGTGTTAGACATAGAGAGCGTGTGTGTTTCTGTGTGACAGACTTGTAGGACGGGGTAGAAAGACGAATTTAACCCTGACGGAGGGAGAGAAATACACGAAATGCGCGTGTGTGATTCCGACGCCCACAGGGAAATGAGATATGTATGTGTGTGAGAGAGATTGCACAATTCATTCATGTATCACTATCTAGCGACCGTGGACGTGCATCACTTGAACATAAGTCAATATCTACTTCGTATCATGGCCAAAGGTACAATATCGATTCAATGCTATAAAGATTGGACACTCACATATCACATTTTTCTTATATTTAAATAAATCTTTTTCGGTTGTGCATGCCAAAGTTACAGTGATGTTTCTTCAAACAACCAATGTAGCTATCATGCACATGCACCATTGTTACTCATGCATTCAAATTCATTAGTCTTGGATGATTTAAGTTTCTATTTTGAAGTAATATATATGTAATATTCATATATGAATTCAACGGTTACGCAATTTATGAAATGGAGTGATGTGAACATGGCCCCTACGGATATAACCATACTCATTATGCGCAAAGATAATTATCAGGTGAATTCTAATAGAAATTATATGCATTATTATTTTGTTGTCCAAAATAGAAATACAACACGGTCTTCTATTTTATGCAGAACTGTTAAAGAGTTGTACAAGCCACGTGTCAAGATGCGAGATGGAGATGCAGAAAATATGTATACATAAATAAAGGAATTGGAGAATCAAACAGAGTAGCAAAAATCACTTGTGGCATGCATGGCCGGCCATCCCATCCATCATGCATGCTACGGTGCAAGAAGCCAACCCCAAAGTACAGACAATTAGCTTTTGTCTACATGGACCAAGAGGAGTAACGTGTTGGGTCCAACAGAATTCTTTTGGTGCACTAATACATCACGTCAGGCCAACATGTCTTGTCAACCGAAGCAAACGCCACGTCCTGTCGAGCCATGCAGTGTCCTGCGTGCTTACGGCCCTGCGTCCCGTGACACCAGCCGACGGTCGTTCCTCTTAATAAATAGTTAGCTTTCATCTAGGTTTAAACTCGGATTTTATTGTATTGTCTAGCCATCGCTATAATTCGCATCTACGAGACGTGTAGGACTACCGCCTTGTCAGATCCACAGTGGAATCCAACTTTTCATCTAGTTCGTGTGCTTAGTTTATTATCCGCAATTTCAGTTGCAATTCATCTTTGTTTTTGCCGGTTCTTCGGTTGCTTGCAGGAACTCGAACCTCGTTGTTCAGTTTGATCGTGCCTACGGCAAGGTCAATAACCATCGGAGATTGGTTTAGCGATTGTCGAGGCGTATCGTCGAGTACGGTATAGCCGGATCATCAAGGTCAAAATCCACCAAATCGATATTTATTTCCACTCTCATCGAAAGATCGGGCCGCCGTCACATCAAGTGGTATCAGTTTTCAGGTTCATCGGTGAGAGATTTACAGTTTTATTAGATTAGTTATTTTCTGTCCCATACACCCACGAAAAAGCCAAAAAAAATAAATTAGTTCATCCATTACACCTACCTTTTTAGCCTTTAGCAATTTTTGCTTCTAGTATTTGCGTAGTTGAATTTTTGGTTGCATTCGTCCTAGTATTAGTGCTGGTTGAGATTAGTTTGAAAAAAATTGTCTACTAGATCGCACTTTATTTTGTCCACCATATTTTCTGCCGCCTGCTCGTTCCTGATCGGACAAAAAAAAAAGAACCAAGATTCGATCTTCTTCTGTTCGTATCTGCAAGACAATCTGTTTTCTGGACGTATTTATTTCCTTCCTGCGATTATCTTTGCACGCTCCGCCACACAGATTGACACATATCCGTCCGAGAGTCTTGCAGGTTTTACAGTACCTGAGACAGCGTCTCACGCTTTCGCGAGATCCCAAACATCAGCCACCGGTGTCTGTCCCTCCGCGCCGCTCATTACACGCAGACGCGAGACACCAGACATCTAGCAGTCTGTGTTTGCCCCCACGTGCTATACAGATATAGTACACATCCAGCATCCCATCCATCCTGCATGCAACCACAATCACCGTGAGTAATTGTGCACTAGTACTAGCTATCTATCGTGGCAACTTGTCCAATAGTTCTGCCTCTTTCTTTTCTTGTGTCCGTGACTTTTAGTAGCAATCGGTCTGCAAAAAAAAAGAGAGAGAAAAAAGAAAAAAGTGAAAAAAAAGAGAAAAAAAGCAAAAAAAAAAAGGAGAAAAAAAAGGTTTTGCAAAGTTATGGCCGGTTCACATCTTTTGAAATATTTCTTGTTGTTCAGAACTGTTGCTTTGTGCATATACGTGATAACTGTTGCACATCTTCTGCTCTTCGTCGCCATACGCTACCTTTATACCTCACTTATATCTAGCTATTTAGAGCTATTATATTTTTATCGGTTTCCACTCCCTTGATTCAGTATCTAGGCTTAGATTGTTTTATCTCTTACTAGTCGACTGCCAGCACTAGTTAGGAGTTTGAGCAATTATTCAACTTGCATTACTTTTTGCTTAATTGTGCCACATATTGTGAGTTGAGGAAACCTTCACCAAGCTCCACTTCCTATATGTACCTTGTTCGGTCACTTGGCAATCGCTATATCAATCTTTTGATAACTTTTGACATCGCCAACGGCCGACAACCACTGCAACACGGTAAGAACTGGTAAGAGCTTGGTAATTGCTAGAGTGTTGAGAGAATTTTTTCCACCACCTTCGAGTAGTACCATAGGAACATTATACTTGTGATTTTGTTTTTGTGTGGTACTAACCATGGCGGATTCTAGAACGGCCAACGGTTGGGTTGCATCTATTGTGGGAGATGCCTTGCCACCTTTTGATACAGATCATTCTTACTCACCACAGAAGGTACGACGACTGTCACATGATCTACATCATGGTAGAAACACACATCATCAGGTTACCTGTTTGCCAAATTTCGAGGGTAAATATGACCCCGATTCATATATTGATTGGGAAATTGAGGTGGAAGAAATATTTGGTAGTCATGATTTTTCTGAGCATAAGAAAATAAATGATGTCACTAAAAGCTATTTCGGTTTTGCTTCAGTTTGGTGGAGAAATTATTGCAGGGGAAATAATAGACCTACTACTTGGAAAGCTTTAAAACTTGTTATGCGAAACCGATTTGTTCCTTCATACCATGCTAGTGATTTGCTTAGAAAATTGCAACGCTTAGCACAAGGCAATAACACTGTTAAAGAATATTACGATAATTTGTGTATTGCTTTGTTTCGTTGTGGATTAGAAGAATGTGAAGAAGAATTCCTGAATAGATTTTGGGGAGGTTTAAACCATGATATACAAGACATAATAATGCATGAAGAACTATATTCTATCGACCATTTGTTTCGTCTTGCGTGTAAAGCTGAACAGAAATTAAGAGGACACGTATACACGACGAACAAGCGTGCGATGGAATCCCCATCAAAGAAGGTTACTTCCTCCGCCGCACCACCAACAATGATTGTGCCACATGGAGTTTATGAGGCATCGCCACCGATCGTTCTTACTTCATATGAGCGAGGGCTACAAGGTAATAACGAAGGTACTGATTTGCTCACATCACCTATTTTGGATGATCATCTTGCTCATTTAAGTTTACCCGCTGAATAAGGCAATTGAGATTGACCCACGTGACTTGATTGTTACATCTGATTTGGGTCTCATACAGTTGGTTAAACATGAGGACGTATTAGCTAGAATTTCTAACGCTAATTCTTTGTATTCTATTTTGATGGATCCACCTATGAGTTTGTCACATGCGAGAACTAAAATAGCTGAAATCACATGTTTGCTTTCTCTGAAAAGTGTTTATGCTCCTAAACTTACTTTTAATTTGATTGGTGAGGAATGCATAGACAATGAATTTTTGGTGCATACAATTTGTATCACATGTGATGATCTTACTAGCTTGAAAGCGAATATTAACAAGTCAATGCTTGATCATTTTAATATGACCTCCAACATCGTTGTTGATTACATGCCAAATAGTATGTTGCACGATTGCATATATACACCTGCTAATTTGGATATTCCTAATAGTTATCTACCTATGTTGGGATGGTTTAATGATGGGCATTACAAAATGCATGACATAAATATGAGCTTCACTTTTATGTGCACACTAAGTTGTAACATTACATGTTGGTACATTTTCTGTGATAATTCTTTGGACCTTTATCTCATGCGATATGCTAATTACTCAAGCATGAAGACATTAATGGTACCCAAATGGAGAGAAGTTAAAATGGATGACTTATACATATACCATGTATACATCTTGTCTTTTTGGTTAGTCCATTTTCAGTTTATCCAAAGCCGAGGACGGCATTGCTTTCAAGAAAGGGAGGATGATGTGAACATGGCCCCTACGGATATAACCATACTCATTATGCGCAAAGATAATTATCAGGTGAATTCTAATAGAAATTATATGCATTATTATTTTGTTGTCCAAAATAGAAATACAACACGGTCTTCTATTTTATGCAGAACTGTTAAAGAGTTGTACAAGCCACGTGTCAAGATGCGAGATGGAGATGCCGAAAATATGTACATAAATAAAGGAATTGGAGAATCAAACAGAGTAGCAAAAATCACTTGTGGCATGCATGGCCGGCCATCCCATCCATCATGCATGCTACGGTGCAAGAAGCCAACCCCAAAGGACAGACAATTAGCTTTTGTCTACATGGACCAAGAGGAGTAACGTGTTGGGTCCAACAGAATTCTTTTGATGCACTAATACATCACGTCAGGCCAACATGTCTTGTCAACCGAAGCAAACGCCACGTCCTGTCGAGCCATGAAGTGTCCCGCGTGCTTACGGCCCTGCGTCCCGTGACACCAGCCGACGGTCGTCCCTCTTAATAAATAGTTAGCTTTCATCTAGGTTTAGACTCGGGTTTTATTGTATTGTCTAGCCATCGCTACAATTCGCATCTACGAGACGTGTAGGACTACCGCCTTGTCAGATTCACAGTGGAACCCCAACTTTTCATCTAGTTCGTGTGCTCAGTTTATTATCCGCAATTTCAGTTGCAATTCACCTTTGTTCTTGCCGGTTCTTCGGTTGCTTGCAGGAACTCGAACCTCGTTGTTCAAGTTGATCGTGCCTACGGCAAGGTCAATAACCATCGGAGATTGGTTTAGCGATTGTCGAGGCGTATCGTCGGGTACGGTATAGCCGGATCGTTAAGGTCAAAATCCACCAAATCAATATTTATTCCCACTCTCATCGAAAGATCGGGCCGCCGTCACATCATGGAGGCTATGTAATCATATGAGGTAACACTTTTAAGTAGCTAACTACAATATCCATTTCTTTTTGTGCGCCTCTACACTAACACGTCAATACATTATGTTTAAAGTAAATAACCAATGGCATTAAATTATCTATTTACACGAGAAATACATAGGCTGAGCGTTTGATCCTTTTTTTTGTGAACGCGTCACTACACCCGTACGATTGGCCGCGCCCGTGTGAGCGTCCAAGTTATCGGTGCATCATCCCGAGTTATTGTCTTTTTTTCTGGGGTGAACTTCACACCAGTTATTAACTGCTGACGCATGCCCCGTGTACACAGTCTAGCATGACCTTCCCGCTAGCACGGTCCAAAATTAGTTGAAACTGGATACGAACGATCCCGCGGGTGGCGAAATCTCCCGCCTCCTTCTAAAATTTCTGCCACCTTAGTCTTTAGCATGCGAAATCCCCCTTTTGTCCTTGGTGCACGGAGACCAACAGTTACAATACCGCCCTCATCTACATGATAGGTCGGGGCTGCTTTGGTAATTTACGGTTCACCCCACTACACGCCACCCCCATTTCCTCTCCCCTCCTCCCGCAAAAATGACTAACTCCATAGCACCAGAGCATCTTACATCACGCCGTCCATACTTCATCGCCCTTTCTCCCCTCCCCTCTTGAAACCCTAGACTGCTCATACACCGGCGTACCATAGCCCATTCACTGCCAGCGGCGTCCACCTCGCCGGATCTGCTTCTGCGGCCACATCTACCCCTCCCACCTCCCCTAGAAAAAAGTAGACTACTCATCCACCACTGTACCACAGCCCATTCAGTGTAGGCCTTGTCCACGGCGCCGGATCTGCTTCGCCGGTACTCTCGTCAACCGCCGCGCATCTGCAGCGGCTCATTCGTACTCCCCACCGGAGACGCTCCGTCCACACACCCCGGAGCCGCCCCACCGACGCCCCCGTCGACGGCCTCTGATCCTCTTCGTCGACACCTTCCTCAACCCTACCGGAGGCGCTTCGCCGACACCTTCCTCGACCCTACTGGAGCCGCTTCGCCGACAGCAGCGTCAACCCTACCGGAGTAGCTTTGCCTATACCATTCTCAACCCTACCGGGGCCGCTTTGCCAACTCACAAGTCCACGGCCTAAGATCCGCTTCCTCGCACCCTCATCCAACCTACCGGAGTAGCTTCTGACGCCCCGTCCACGACCGCAGATCCGCATCGTCGACACCACCCTTAACCCAACCACCGGAGCAGCTTCTGACGCCCCGTCCACGGCCGCAGATCCGCATCGTCGACACCATCCTTAAACCAACCATCAGAGCAGCTTCTGACGCCCCATCCACGATCGCAGATCCGCGTCGTCGACACCATCCTTAACCCAACCACCGAAGCAGCTTCACCTATGCCCTCGTCCACGGCCACAGATCCGCTTCATCCACACCGTAGTCCACCCTACCGGAGCCGCTCCACAAACACCCTACTCGACGGTTCTAGATCTCCTTACCGGAACCCGACAGCCAGCGCGGCGTCATCACCCTCGACGTTTCTAACCTGATTCCCACCGTCTGGGGAGATGCCAAGCACCCGCCACGGCCTAGGTACTTGTCACCTTTAAACCCGTCCAGCATCACCTGCCCGATGTACTTCAAATATACTAACCGGTCGTTGTTACCTGTTATGCAGCTGGTAAAAACTACAAGGACGATGTTTCTTCTGGATCTAACGGCTTGGCCAACCAAGATCCTGGACTGAGGCATTGCTATGATCTTGTAAGCGCGTCTCTCTCTCTTGTATTGTTCCGTGCCTGCCAGCGTGCTTTGCTAGGATTTTCGACCAGTGATTCCTTTGTGCAGACAATGATTTCTACTACTGGCTGCTAAATTAGATATGTAGATGTCATACATGATACTACCTCGTACCTCCGTTCCTAAATATAAGTCTTTCTAGAGATTCCACTATAGGCTACATATGGAGCAAAATGAGTGAATCTACACTCGAAAATGCATCTATATACATCTGTATGTGGTCCATACTGGAATCTCTACAAAGACATATATTTAGGAACAGGGGCAGTACATTACACAAAATCGTAGGTGGCATGTAGGAATTCCAGTGCACTACATTAGGCTCCCTTAGAGTGCCTGCCAGTCCAGCATACAGAGTCATGGCTAGTTTATGGTACGCACACAATCGTTAATTGGTGGTTTAAATATGTGCAAGGGATATGCAATGTAGTATCATGTAGAGATGTCTGAAATTAGCCGTGTCAACTTGCAGATAGGGTTACACAATGAAAAAGTACAAGATGTATGTGGCAATTTCATGGAACATCGCAAAAAAAGGAGAGGCAGCGGTGAGCCTATACAGTGTGCTATGGTACGTCACTCCTCCATTGCAATCATCGTGACATGTTATTTGTATGCCAGTTCTATTAGCCAAGTTTCTTAGGGACAGTTATTACGAGTTATCCTAAGAAAATAAGCACCTGTGAATATAAGCTCCATGTAATACGCCAACCAGTTCTTTTCATTGCGTTTTCAGCTTATCTTTGGTATGATCAGTGGAAAGTCTAGATTGCATTATATATATTTTTCATTTTGCTGCACATATGGAAATTAATTTGACTTGCAAACATCACAAATTGAACCCAGTGCAGTAATTAATATGATAGGAAAACAGACCATCACTATTTGCTCAAAATGCAAATACAAAGATACCATCTACTTGGCACAATCTACTTTGGTCAATGTTTTCCATAGAGATCCCATTGCCTAATTTAAAGAAGAACGCATGACCCACATTTAAATGAAGAACAATTATTTATTGAAATTCGATGTTCCAAGTGGCTGGTTATTATCATATAGCAGCACCACCTGAAAGCATCATATAGCAGCAGCAGCTCATAGCAACTCATCATACAGCAGCAGCAGTCTGCAATTCATCATATACCAGCAGCAACTCATAGCAATTCACCATATAGCAGCAGCAGGAGCAGCTCATAGCAATTCATCATATAGCAGCAGCAGGAGCAGCTAGTAGCAACTCATCATATAGCAGCAGCAGCAGCAGCTCATAGCAACTCATCATACAGCAGCAGCAGTCTGCAATTCATCATATAGTAGCAGCAGCTCGTAGCAATTCATCATATAGCAGTAGCAGGAGCAGCTCATAGCAATTCATCATATAGCAGCAGCAGGAGCAGCTTGTAGCAACTCATCATATAGTAGCAGCAGCAACTCATAGCAATTCATCATATAGCAGCAGCAACAGCTCATAGCAACTCATCATACAGCAGCAACAGCTCATAGCAATTCATCATATAGCAGTAGCAGCAGGAATAGCTCATAGCAATGCATCATATAGCAGCAGCAGAAGCAGCTCATAGCAATTCATCGTATAGTGGATCAGAATGAAAATTTGGCAAAAAATCAGAGGAGATCCTCACCTTGTTGGATGAGCTCATCCTTCAACAGCACCTCAAGGCCATAGCCTCGGAGGAGGGGAGGGGGAACAAGGTGCCTTCTGCCGCAGTGTGGCACCAGCCATAGTTGTGCAGCGCCTGCTGGAGTAGTGCGTTGGACGAACCACAGTGGAGCAGTTGCTGGAGACCATGAGAATGAGGGGCGGCGCCAGAGGGAGGAGCAGCCATGGAGATTTGCCCCTACCCGCCAGCCATGTAGCCTAGCTGGAAATAGCATTGTCGAGGACCAGGCCAGATGGGACCAGTGGCGACGGCTCACTGGAGGAACCCTAGTGCTGCAGGCAGGGGATCGAGGTAGAGGGAAAGGGGAGAGGAGATGCAAGCGGGCAGGGCAATGAATGCTTGCGTGTTTGTTTTTACTTGAGGGTCAGGTGTGACACAGGCGTCAGCAGTTGCATTTTGAGTGTAATATAGGCAGACAACAGAGTCATTTCACTATTCCCCTTCCCTTCAATTTTTAGTGAGGTTCTACCCGAAACACCCCCCTCCAAAGCGAAATTAGTTAAGCCCAAGCCCATAACTCAAAAATGACTTCTTTACATCTTTTATGGCTTATTTTGACAATATACCCTGAAAAGGCGGAATCGAACTGGCCCTTAACCTGCAATTCAATTGTGCGTGCAATGATGAATCACTCCTGCCTGCTATCTGTACATTTAGGCATCATCATACATGGCATAACCTAATACATGTGCATTCCATTGTAGAATCTGGAATATGCAATGTTTATGTTAGTTCATACGTTGCACATGATGTTTAAATGCCCCTTAAATCTGGTCAGTCAAGTGATGGTCTTTAAGCCTCCTTCTTTGCTTCTTTTCTTGATATGTAAGATTTGCTCACACATCTGTTCAATTGCTTGTTTGCATCAGCCAGCCATACTAGGACTGTTTGCTTTGATTACTTGTTGTTCTTGACCTAACACTCTAACAGAGCTTGTCAACGATTTAAACACTAAGGGCTGCTGTAGTGGGGCCTTGTCTAACTCATAGGTGAATAAAGGTTTGGCTGTACACTACAGTAGGCTCTCCAAGAGTACCTGGAGATCCAGTTCGAAGGTATGCCTAGTTTTTACATAGTGCAGACATAGTAAATGCTCATTTCATTGTGTGCAAGTGCAAGAGATGCGGCATGTTTCATTATGTGGTGTTGTTTTGTTATAATCTCATCCTTTTGTGTTCACAGACTGGAAAGTATGCATATTTATCTTCCAAGGAGACGAGTAACTAGTTTGTGTCACCTTGCAGAGGGGGTGCAATGAAGATAAGATTGAGGATTTCCAAGTACAAGATGTTAGGAAGGAGCCTTGCAAGAGAAGTAGGAGCTGCGCTGAGCCTCTTCAACCTGCTAAGGTAAGTCACTGTATGCAACTCAACAGTTCAATTCCTTGTTTGTTTCAGGCATAGTTAATTTTCTCTTTTCAATTGCTTTATTTGTCCTCACTTAATGAGATGCCCAAATAATTATGCCTGATGTTCGGTACTTGTATCACTATTAGTTGACATAATTAAAGGCCTTACCATTTAATTACTCTGCCGAAGTGTGCCTGAAGCTTTGAAGTCTATTAACCAACTATTATTGCATGAGGCTCACAATCTAGTTTATACTATGCTAATGATTGCATAGTTTTGCCTGCTGTAGTATGTTTGTATGAAACCCTCTGCTGTTCATTATGCTCCCTAAGACTTTAATTGAGGTACAGAATGGCCAACTGCTTGCTTACTTATACGCAACGTGCTGTCTAAATTTGTAACTTGTCTGTGTTTTCGATTGGGCCCCAACATCATGCTCCTCTGGTGAGCTAAGAGGGATTTCTGTATGCAGGCTGCACAGACTATCTTTTTTATAATTTTTAAAATATCACCTGCTTATGCTTCATGACGTGTAACATTTTTTTGTGAAAGTGACGTGTAACATTATTGTTAGTCCTGTTTTGCCATGTAGTACAAAATAGTGTCTTGTTCGCTTCACTGTTGTAACTATATTTTTGCCCTAGTCATGTGTACTTACAGAAACATTTCAGGATGAAGTGACATCAACACAAAAATCTGCGAGCAGTGCGGCATGGCCGTTACCGAATGATTATGGATTGGAATTGGAATGTGCTGATGTTCTCGAGCATCAACTAGAGGTGGCAAGACAACGTGTACATGATTGTCAACGTATAATCAACAAGTTGAGACTGGACATGCAGGTATTAGATGCAGGAGTCAAAAAAATGAAACAAGACACCGAGGTAACCATGAAGGAATTGGAGATTTTGCAGACTGAAATTTGTGCTATCTGAATCCGGCCAATCCTATTTTCTGAAGAGATTATAGTTCAAATGGAGTTAAGTTGATGCGCGTCCATGATGTATGAGCCGTATTTGCCCAGTGTATGTAATTTGCTGTTTGTGTATGCTTTATTATCACCTGTGCCGTACCATAATGCCCAATGGGTATAATCGGCTGTAATTTCTTTATTGTATAGTGTAGGATTATTCTACCTTTCTATGCCTTGATCTCTTTGTTGTATAGTGTATGCTTTTTAGAGGTGATAGTATTGAGTAGGATAATTCTTTGAATATGCTATATCGTTCAAACGGGGGCCAACTCGCCCGACCATGGGCCTTCTACGTCTCGTAGGATCTATGGGCCTTCTACGTCTCGTAGGATCCATGGGCCTTCTACGTCTCGCAGGATCCATGGGCCTTCTACGTCTCGTAGTGTCCATGGGCCTTCTACATCTCGCAGGGTCCATCGGCCTAATATGTCACGTAGGATCCATGGCCGCCGACTCATTTATGGGTCTCATACTGGCCTTTAATGGGCCGTAGACGGGCCTATAATGGAAATCGTACGTTTTATTGGTTGACCATAACGGGCCGTTAATAGGCCGTATTTGGTGATGCTATGAAAATGGCCCAACAGACTAACGGACCACAAACGGGCCGACTGTAACGACGGGCTGAATTTTGCCCACAAGCAGAAAATGACAGTAACGGGCCGTAAGTAACCGAATGCTGCAAATAAGCTCAAGAATAAATGGGCTCTGAGAAGGCCGAAAGATAATATGGGCTGTAAACGGCCCAACTGAATAACGGGCCCTTAATGGATATAAAGCGATACACTGTTCATTATGGGCCAGTTTCACCACGGGCCGTTAATGGGTCTAAAGTAATACACTGTTCATCGCGGGCCAGTTTCACCACGGGCCATTAATAGGCCAAGAGTTACATAGGGCCTCATATGGGCCGAAAGACGTCATGGGCCATACATGGGCCAGAAGTGAAAATGGGCTGGAATCATATTGGATGGCCCAGATGACGCTACTGGGCCTAATTCGGATAGGGCGTAACGGGCCTTGGTTAGCGGGCTGTAAATGGGCTATATGCGAACAGGCCGTTAACAGGCTTTCCATGGGCCGGCCCGTCACCTTTTGACCAAGTCAAACGGGCCGGCCTTTTCACAGGAATGGGCCTCTATTGGGCCGTGCCACGTGTCGACGTATCATAGGCGCCTTCTGTCCAATGAGTGGATGACATCTGTCCCAACAATGAGCCGACACGTGTTTCCTCCAGCCAATGATGATTTTACACGTGGAAAATCCCCATTGGTCGGGGCTGTTAACGGGTTATCGGATCCAAAACCCGACCCGATAGCTTAACGGTGTTCCGTTACGGTGGATGCCACGTGTCGGTCACCCTTGACGAAAGCACTTCTGTGACGCGCGATTTATCGTCATGGAAGTGGACACTTCCGTGATGATAATTTTGGTAATATCATCGAACACTTCTACGACAGCACAGGTATGACTATCTCGATTCTGTCATAAATTTGTCATGGATGTACATGCATGACAAAACACGCGACCTACTGTGACAAACACGTATCATCACGGAAGTGTATTTTTTTTGTAGTGCAATCTGAGGGAAACCACTGTTGTTCATCACTGGGAAACCCCCTGTCAACTGGACCGGTCCCCCCTGCGTCCCCATCTGCTTTATACTTGCATTATTGACCACAGACCCACTTTCCTGCCTATTCTCACTCATCCCGGCTTGATACCTCTCATGTTGATCTCCACCCCTGTCTGATGCAAACCTGCCAAACTTGTTGTCCCCATCTCTACCATTTCCTGTGGAGGTCCCATCCCCACCATAACCACTATTGTTAGTCCCAGACCCCCCTCTAAAATTCCCCTCTTTGTTTCTCCAACCATATCCATCTAGTTCTCTTTCATCCTACCTGTTAAACCCTCTCCCAAAGCTCTCAGATCTGCCATAGAAGTTACCTCTTCCACCTGGATTGGCCCCTCTTCCAGGCCTTGGCCTCCAATTCTCCTGCCTTCCTTCCATGGATTCTTCTTCTCCCCAAAGTAGTTCCCACTTCTCCGCGTCCTCTCCCCTGTTTATCGCCGCCGAGACTTTACTAGGGTCTAGGAGGTGGAGGAAATCGGGTTCTGGAATGGAGGGTGGGATTCCCCCTATATATAGGCCCACTCCATCTCCTCCTTTATCTGGGCTTTTTTCCCTCACCACATTCCTGGGCCAGATTTTTTCAGAGCCCACCAGACCCCCCCCCTCCTTTTTTTCTCCCGATACACCCCTACAACTTGCATCTTTTCTGTTCCTGCCTCTTTTCTTTTTCCATTATTCTGACTTTCTTCCACTGCTTCTTCCAACATGACATTTTCTGGGATTTTATCCACTCTAATACTTTTATCTACTGGCTTGTCTTGACCCCCTCACAGTCAGTATCAACATCTAATAAATACTCAGGGAATCTGGGTAAATCCCAGACTTTGGGTATCTTATTCTTAATTTTTATCAATGCCATGTCAATTTTTTCATTATGAAATCTCCCCCAATTAGGAGAATCAATGTGGATAAAGTGTTTTTGTTGTTCATTTTGATTTATGTCTCTCTGCTTTGCCTCATTGACTCCTTCATTTTTAACCAAAAGACTGTGAACATAGGTGTTCATCGTCTTCTCCATCCTATGATTTACTCGTCTAATTCGACGTTGTGTATCAGTTTGGCCCTGACTACTCTCACAATCATGAGTATGTGTCAAGTATTTGAAAACAGAAGAGCAACTCGTACCTGAAGTGGCGAAATCCTCGTCAGAATCATCATCTTAATCCTCACTAGCTAGCAACCAAAAGCGATTGCCACCCAGCGAGGGTTCCAGACTCTGTTTCCGACGAGGCGTGCAGAGCGGCGAGGTTCCGGAGCCTCCGAGGTTGGTGGGGCTGTGGCGAGACGGGCAGAGCGGCGCGGCGCCTCCACCGCCCCCTGCGGCGCCTGATCCACCAGATCCACGTGAATCACGATCGGAGCCATGGCCGACCCTGGAGCGAGGAGAGCCAGGACCCCCTCGCGAGGGCGGAGCGCCAATCCCCTCATGGCAGGGGCGAGATTTGTAGTCGTGAAGATGGTGAAGGCTACCCACTTCCTCGCCACAGACCTCACCGGCGAATCCGCCTGATCCGCCGCCCACAGGAGCACCTGCAGTGGATGCTTGCGCCCTCCAGGCCCGAACAACGACCTCTCCTCCTCCTCTGTCAGATTCTCCACAATCGCCTCCGCCTCTGCGTACATCTCGCGCTTGCTCATGTACCAGGCTCCGATCTCTCTCAGGCGGATCCGCAGGCGCGCATCCCTACCGGCGAACCTCTGCATCTTCTCTTCGTTGATCTCCACCATCTCCGCCGCAAGCTCGAGCAGGCAGGGCAGTGGATGAGGCGTGCGGGAGAGGAAGAGTGGGATGGGGAATAATCTGAGCAGGTTCCTTAGAATTCAATCCCCCACCCGCCTTAATTGCTCTCCCACCGGCCGCATTACCTCCATCGCCGGCTCCCGAGACGTTATCCCCGCCGGTGATTTCCTCCTCGATATGTGCAACGTGGCAGGGGAACGCGACCGTAGCCCCCGGGGTCAGCACGATCCCTCCCCCTGAGCGTCTGTCGACTGTACACCCCCGCGCGTCAATGAGATGCACCGTCGTGGTGTGTGGGCGGAGCACCACCACGCCCCGATGGAATTTGGGAGCCGTCACCGACTTTAGATCGGCGGCGAACCACGCCGACCACCATAGCGTGTTGGGTTCGCCAACCGCGTCGCCAAACGTGCGCCGCATTCCCTCTATCCCTCGGCTGGGGCAACAACATATGAATCTCCTATGGAGAGATCCATCATAATCCATTGCAAGTCAAAACAAATACTGACATACCAATTGGTTATACATTCCAAAATCATGTCTTCTCCTTTCTTGTGCTGCTCAAATTAAAAGTCAAACGATCCATTTCTTAGAGAGAGAAAACAGGGCGAATAATAATCCAGCATACACAAACACATTTCTTGAGAGGCGATTGGATATAAAAAAAAATAGGAAAGAGGCCAAATTTTTGCAATGAACAATAACAGGAGGGTTATTTATGTTTTAGCACAGGCGACCACTGTGACATAATAAGTGGGGAAACCCCATTGTCTATTGCTTATAACATTGTTAGGAATCAAGTGGCTACAAAGAGAAACAAAAGGTACGATTCATCTGAGGCTTCCCCCTTCCAGATTCTTCCCTCCGGAAAACAAGCATCAGATTGTGGTCAAATGGCAGGCCAGATGATTTAGGTTCCTGATTCAACTTGCCCACGTGCTCGTGAAATACCTGAAAGCTTAGCATAGCGAGATTGCAAACAAGTGTTCATGTGCAAACAGTTACTAAACCCTCATAAACTTCGGGTCAAGGCACTTCCTGCAAACTTATCAAAATAGCAGGCTAACAATTGAGCACAAGCTTAAATAACAACTCCTATTCATTGCCAGTACAGAATGGGTTCCATTTTATGAGAGTGAACAACATCAACAATATAGTGATCAAGTTTTTGAACAGGTCACTAGGAGGTTCGACTTCAATGTCAAGAACAAAAAAAAACAAGAGCAGCCAACAATTTTATTCCTTTGTGAATCTTCCAAGAGCAAGAGCAGGTATCTAGTGAAATTACCCTCATCATGATATGGAATTACTCTCATCACATAATTATAGCCCTCACTGGCCAGTTGCCGAAGTATTGTCTATCTACTTTATATTTGTGGAAAGCTTATCTGGAGCTTGGTAAGGTAATTCAAGAAAATAAGCAAATCTGAAATCTAGATTGTACGGCTAAATAAGAGTTCAACTCTAGTACAAGGAAGTTTTCACATGCCAGTCATTGAAAAAAATAGTATCAGGGTATGTGAGAGAGAATGGACTCACGCCAAAGAAATGATTGAGCGGCCTACGCACTGTAAGGTGGTCCCAGGATGCGAGTGATTTCCCAGTTAATGATACCTCATTTTCTCTAATGTCACAAAATCACACCTTTTTGACGCCTCCCCCGCTTGCTTTTCCTTTACATAAAAAACTTCTTTATTACTAGTATAAACATTAACAAAAAACAGAGGTACTTATACAATGCCAATAGGTGAATCATTCAACTAAGTTGAAATAGAAGTAAGAGTAGTTTTTAGGACTATTTAGGGAGCTTCCGTACATGGATGACAGCAGTGGCAACATCATAAAGCTGAAGCAAAGCGTGCCTTTACATTGATTCAGTTACTACTGTCAAAACAATAAAGCTGAAGCTTCCGCTGTTAATAGTTACACCACCAGTTGGGACAATTCTGGCAGAGCAGGCATTCATCTCAAAAATGAAAAGATAGAGTTGGGTACGATGGCCCCAACCAACGGATACGATGGAACTTAACAAATGGATGTCAGATAAGAAAATACAAGACCGAGCTTCAAATCTCACACCCAAGTCTTCATCGCTCCTCACATGGCAAGGCGTTGTTTTTCTGGGTTTCCATCCTGATCTGGACGGAGAAGACAGCACGGGCGCGTAGACAGAGAAAGCAGAGCAGGCATACATCGCGAAACTAAAAATGGGAGACTTGGCTCGGGTCTAGCCCGTGTTTAGTGGAGTTTGCTCGTTCAACATGTTCCCCTGTTGCTGGTTATTAATGGCTGCAAGCCCGCAACTCAATGAGTGCTCCCAAGACAAGCACACTCATACCCTGTTCTCTGCTCACAAGACAAGCAATAGGTGTGGTGTGGTGCATTCGGATCTTGTGTTGTAAACAGAAATCACATGATTTGTTTTCCTCGGAAAAGAAAACCAACATGGCAACAATGTCTGGTTCAGATTGCCAATTGGGTATCAAAAGGCAGCCAGCAAGATTCTGCAGTGAACCATTATAGTGTCTTTATCTAATTATGCGTTCAGATAAGAAGATACTATTGCAAAGAACTGCATTTCATTTCACTGAATATACATGTCCACACTGAGAAAACAAATGGAGTTTTTTGGCCTCTTCTCGTACCACTCATCGAAACCTGCTACAGGTTGAAGCTACAAGGAAAATAGAACTAGGTGTGAAAAACCATTCTCTCTTCCTTATAGCATTATCAGGGAGAAAGTGGCTACAAAGAGTAACAAAAGGCATGATTCATCTCAGGCTTCTCCCTTTCTGATTCTTCCCTCGAGAAAAAGAGTCTCCGATCGCGGCCAGATGATTTAGGCTCCTGATTCGACTTGCCCACGTGCTTGTGAAATATCTGAAAGCTTAGCATAGCTAGATTGCAAACAAGTGCTCATGTGCAAACAATTACTATAATCCTCATGAGCTTCAGACAGAGATACTTCCCACAAACTTATCAAAGTAGCAAGCTAGCGACTGAGACGCACTTAAATAACTACTCTTATTCATTGCCAGAAGGGAATATATTTCATTTTTTGAGAGTAACCAGCATCAACAATATAGCTATAAAAGTTTATGAACACTAATCACTTGGTTGTTTGACTTCAATGTCAAGAACAAAAGGAAACATGAGTAGCCAATAATTTTATTCCTTTGTGAATCTTCCAAGAGCAGGTATCTAGTGAAATTACCTCGCCATGATCTGGGATTACTCTCATCACATAATTATAGTCCTCACTGGCCAGTAGCCCAAGTATTCCCTATCTACTTCATATTTGTGGAAAGCTTATCTGGAGCTTGGTAAAGTAATTCAAAAAAAATAGCAAATCTGAAATCTAGATTGTAAAGCTAAATAAGAGTTCAACTCCGGTACAAAGAAGTCTGTCATTGGAAAAAGTAGTATCAGGGTATGTGGGAGGGAATGGAGTCACACTAAAGAAATGAATTGAGAGGCCTATGTAATGTAAGGTGATCCCAGGATGTGAGTGATGTTCCCATTATCGATATGCATAGGTAGTAGTTTGATTAATCTGCACATGAATATGGAAGCTCTGCTGGCTATTTTGTCCTGCTTGAGAATGAACCCTTTGATCTTTTGCATGGTGCTCATCTCTCTTTTTCTTTATTTCTTTTTTTTTCCATTTGTATTCAAGAGAGGAACCAATGCTGATGAATATAGATCTTCATAACAATGAATTTTGTAGGGTTGATGGCAATAAAGCGCTTTAGAGCATTCTCGAACTTTGAGGACTGTGCTCATGGAATAATCAACTACTATGGAATACCCAGTGCGGAATGATGCACTATAAGGTAGGTATGGTGTGCAGAAATGGAAGACAATGGTTTAATTTCCGGGATTTGTATATGTACATCGGCAATGTTCATGATATCCTTATGAAGGAATGCAATGCCGAGTGAAGAGGCTAGGAAGTGTAAAGTTACGCGAAGAGAATGACTGGCTTTGAAAGACTTCAGACTAGAGGAACATCAAACTTAACAATACGCACTAAAAATATTCAAATTGCAATAATCAAGGCTCATGGAATCTGCTCTATTTTTGGCATTGGTGGGATAGAAAAAATACTCCAAATCAAGAAGAGAATAAAATCACCTTCACCATACTCAACTCAGCAGGTTCTATGAATAAAAAATTAGCAAGCTGAAGTCTTTTTGCTCAATCAATGTTCATCAATCACCTAGTAACAAGTGTTCTCTACCTTGCGACTATATGTATCAGCTGAAAACTCACTTGTGTTATTTAATTCAGCATGGCAATGAATTCAGAGATTATGAGCGTGCTCAAAAGCTAGACTGCCAACATATCAAGAAAGCAACAAGTTCTCTAACCTTGGTCTCATGAGGTAATAAGAGTTTGACAATTCCACTTTGAATACAACCTATCATAGCTAAAGCGATCGTGAATTTCAGCAGAGGGTTTACTAACCTTTGCATAGATCCGCTACTACTTAATCGTTGAATTCCGAACTTGTCCACAGGCCACATCTATCAAGCAACCAAGAAGCTTAGTTTAGTCTAAAAGTTTGGAACTTAAGATAAATACACGAGTAACCTTTTAGACTTTTATGTGTGCGAATAGGCAACGTTGGGCATACCAATTAATGAAAGCCTGAGATCTCGGCTGGCTCCAAGCAACACGCAAGCACTGTGATGGTATGAAGGGTATTCTTGTAAAGGTCCTGTAATTAACAAAATCATTAAGCAACAGTAATTATGATGAATGCAAGAATAACTTGAATCGGTATCAATGTAATACCGAACTGAAAAAACTGCAAACCTTATATTCAGTAGCAAATCAGCAATATATATTCCAGCATTATGATCCTCACAGCCAAACAAGGTAAGTACACCAGCCAGTCTTCTTGAGTGACGATCAAAATGTAACTGCAAAGTACTCCCTCCGTTCCTAAATGTAAGTCTTTTTAGAGATTCCACTACAAACTACATACAGATGTATATAGACATACTTTAGAGTGTAGATTCACTCATTTTGCTCCGTATGTAGTCCATGGATGGAATCTCTAAAAAGACTTATATTTAGGAACGGAGGGAGTATCTCAGAACCAACCAGAACAAGCATAAGAACACCTGCACAAGAAACAAATAAAATGTTGAATGCATGATAAATTTTGTCCATGAAGGAAGAGAAGGAAATTTCGAAACAGCGTTAACTAAGGACCACGTTGGTTTTCTTGATATTTCACAGTTCAAGAGATAACATCTAGGTAGCAGTAATATGGTTGGAGGAGTTTAACACGTACTTACCAAATTTGTGTACTACATACAATAAGAAGATACAACACAAGATCCTCATGTGCAGACTTTGTATGGACGGGGAGGATTCAACGAGGCTAAAAAGTGTACAACTCCCAAGACAGAGAACCTGTAAAGTAGATCAAAACACAGTGTTAGAATTTTGCAGTTATGAGGTAAATCAAATGCAAAATATGACTTGATGATGTTGGATATTGGAATGAGGGTAGACAGTGAAGTTTTTTTTTTTACCTTGGATCAGTCTAGTACTCTAGTATGATTTTCAGGATGGTTCCTGATTAACTCCTGTTCTAGCTCCTCGATGATGCAACATGGTGCTTAGTTCTCGTAAGTCAAAGCCAAAACAAGCACTGAGAGCATTGCTGTTGTACAACCTATCAATGTTCCATGGTAGCACTGTTTTCACTGCTCAAATGGTCCTTTGTCAAAACTGCGGTGTTCTGAAACTGCTGCTCTCTGCAAAAATCCCTGCAGATCCAGTGCTCCTCTGAACTAACACTGAAGAGACTGTACAAATTTCATGTTCAACCTTGCGTGACTGTCCGTTGACTTGATGAAGAAACGGGACTTCCTCTTCTCCCTTACTTGTTTCCTTGACAAACACAATGAAACCTATAGCAAAAAACAAATGGTGAATCTGAGGGAACAAAGAACAAGTCCTGTGCTATGCCAAAAAGGAAGCAAGGTAAATTTTGAGAATAATTAAAATTCCCCATGATCTCTGGACAGATACAAACAGATACACTATTCTCGGATCAGGCTAACAAGGTTAATTTTGCACAGACGAAAGAAAAAAAAAATCTCACTTTTGTTTATTATTCTGCTAGGAACACACTCTTGTATTTACATAAGCATAATGGTAACAAATTTTCAGTTGAATAGACAGGCCCTCCAATTGTTAGTCACATACTCGTATGTTAATAAAAACCATGCGCTCAAGAGCAGTGATTTAAACTAAAAGAACTGGGAGCAATTTTTATCAGACAGATAACTGTAAGCAGATACTTTTCAGACAATTTGCAGGTGCTTACCATATTATGTGTACATGAAGAAAATACCACACGGGACCCTCATGCGCCACTGTCCATGTATGGAGAGAATTCCACAAGGGTAGAAGAATGCACAACTCACAAGAGAGAGACCAGCTACATGGTTGATGGAAACAAACAATGTTCAGAATAAGAGGTAGGCCAAACCGAAAGAAAAAATGAGTTGGTGTCTGTGGGATAAGGAAAAAGTAATGACAATGGTGGAAATCGGGAATAGGTACGAGCAAGGTAGTGTCTGTTACCTTGGATTAGCCTAAAGTATGATTTTCGGGATGGTTCCCATTAACCGCCTGCACTGCTCTGTTAGCTCGTTGTTATCGCAATCCTCAACATCTAATTCTCGCAGTGAACTCGAGAGGGCGTCCTTGGGCAGCGAACGGAGGGCTGGACACTTGTAGATCCATAATCTGTTGAGGTTGGTCAGCTTGTTTAGCCCTGCAGGGAGGTGCTCCAACTTGTTGCAACTCCAAAACCAGAGTTTCTGGAGCGAAGTGAGGAGGTGAAGTGCCTCCTCCTGCTCCTTTGTGAAGCACACCATCTCATCGTTCTCAACAAAGGTTAACTCGGTGAGGGAGGAAGAGAGGAGGCTACAGAGGGCAGGCGCCCCAAGGAAGCCCTCGATGTCATCTATCTTGAGATTCTGCAGTTTGGAGGACTGGGAAAGACAAATCTTATCTTGCTCGTCCTGCATCCCCTGCATGGGATCCCATCCACCAAAGAAATTGGGACTTTCAGAGACTTCCAATTCGCTGAGCTGGCCCCGAGTAAGGAGAGGTAACAGGCCCTCGCATCTCCAATCCTCCCCACAACTAGATATGCATAATCGGGTTAGAGAGGTGAGGTTTGAGAGGGACTCCGTCGTCTGCACAGCCTTCACGGACGAAAAGTCGCAGGTCTACCAAGGAGGACGGAAAAGGGTGGCAAAAAGAGCAGTCTTCTAACCGAAGGGTAGTTAGGGCTTGGAGGGCATTGAGGGACTGAACTACTAGATCATCACTGTAGATGACCAATGCCTGCAGAGAGTTGGAGAGATGTGCAGGGAGGACCAACAACCCATCATCATCCATTGTGTTTGCCCTCTCCTTCTCCACCTCTGCTATTTCTCGCTGCTCATCTTTTGCTTGTGTATCATCCATTGTAACATCTGAAGAGGTTGACGATGAAACAACTGGTGCTGCTGGTCGCTGCAAATCCACCCCCAGAGCAAACCTTGTGTTTTCACAACAATATACTCGCAGTTTGGATAGATTTGGGAGGTGAGACAAGAACTGTGTCAATTCCTTTCCACTAGAATCAGATACCCAAATTATAATGTCCTCGACATGATGCTGCCATTCGACGCCACTCTGAACTTCTGATGGCACCACCCCAAAATTTGGAGACCATGCCCACAATTTCTTCAATGAGGTTAGCATTAGAAAATACTTCAGTTCCAAAGGTGGGCAATTATTGAGTTTCAATTCCTGAAGTTCTGTTAGTTGACTGAATAGTAACAGCTGATCCAAGTTATGCAGACCATCCTTTGCATTAACTTCCAATACTACTCCAGAAGATGATTTTGAGTAGACCAACTTGTCTAGTAGCCTTGATCCCACGTCACTTATGTTGACAGAGCACAGAGACTCGGCCCAAGGGATAGGAGGCACCAGCAAGACTTCAGGGCAATTTTCTATCCTAAGCTCTTGTAGTTTGGGAAACCAATCTGTGTTCCAGTTTTGTTTCAGTGGGTAAACAATGTGGCTTGAAAATGGCAACTCTGAGAGTTTAAGGCAATCTGTGATAATCAGTACTTGCAAATGAGGGAAGAAATGATTGGGTTGTGGTACCCATTTTTCAAAATTTTCTAAGCCGGTGAGTGTAATCTTCTTTACTAACTTGCAAAAGCTTTGCTCTTGACCAAACTCCTTTATTGTGGAAATATGATCCAGTGTTAGTTCGCGTAGATCCCACATCCTCCCAAAAGAAGGAAAGACATCCCAAGAAACACAAAAGAGATGAAGAGACTTTAGAGCTTCAACATCGAGTTTATCACCCAGCCATGTTGGACAAGATGGGCCTTTATGCCCTCTAATGTACAACTCTTGGAGATTTCTATGTGGTTGAAGACTCTCAAGAACTAGACCTTCATTCTCAGGCTTAGCATTAGTTTGCTCACTATCCCAAGATAATGTTAGAACACGCAAGTAGTTTTTGTTTATCAGTTTTACTTCGGCTGCTTCTTCTTGTGTGTGTATTTTCTCAAGGTTGTAGATGCCAAGTTCCCTCAGCTCGACCAAATCCTCTAGTTGCTTGTGTTCAAACCCTTCATTTTCTTTGTTGACTTTAAATGCATTTAACTCTTGTAAGAGTTTTAATTTCCCCACATTATAAATAGAAGAATGAAGTTCATCATATTGTGTAGGAATATGACATAATTTTGCAAGGTTGCACGTGTCTCTGGGCACATAATGATATCCATCCCATTCTCCTAGATCTAAAATCTTTAAATGATAAAATTTAGAGATTGTATCCGGTAAGTATATCTCAAGCGCGGTCCCTAGACTTAGGTATCGTAGGTGAACGAGTGTTGAAAAGTTATGTAACATATATTCAACAGGAATACACATTTTGGATAAGAAAAGAACACGAAGAGCATTTGCTTCCCTAAGAAAATCACCAAAAATACTAGCAATGCTTCCATCCATTTCTCCAAAAACCATCAAAGTTTGCAATTTTTCAACATTGAATCTTGTCTGAAGTCTTCTCAGTTCAGTCTTGATGTTTTCACTAACCATTGCATTATTATAATCTACAATATCTATGCTTATAGACAAGTGACGGGTGCATGGATGAATTTCTACTGATCTCACATTTGGAAAATTCAAGCAAAGACATTCATGAGACGCGATCTTCAATGCTAAATCATGTAGCAGGTCATGGATAATATAATATGGCTCTCCACTGGTTTCTTCTTTTCTGAAAAAACCATGGGTGACCAAATAATTTAAATTGCTCAGACCAATGTCTTTCGTTGTTCTGGTTTGGCCATTAGAGTGTAAAATATCGAGTCCTATCCAGAAGTGAATGAGTTGTTTGCTACGGAACTTGTAATCTTCAGGAAATAATGCACAATAGGAAAAACATTGTTGGATATGAAAAGGGAGATAGTCATAACTAAGCTTCAAGGCAGGCATAATGTCATGGTTGCCAGTTTGCATCTCCCATTCTTTACTTTCAAGGACCATTTTCCAATGATGCCAATCGAGGCGATCTCTCAGTAATCTACCAACAGTTTTTGCCGCAAGAGGAGATCCCTTTAGTTTTTCCATTATCTTATCTCCGGTCTCGAGCAAGTAAGTGTAATTCTCTGCAGAATCCTCGTCGCCAAAGACATATGCTAGGAACAACTTCCTAAACTCTTGCGGTTCTAACCCTCCCAGTTTTATATAATGACCGGTTGTTTTAACTGTTTCTGCTAGTGCTTGAAACCGAGTTGTGACTAGAATTATGCTACCTTTTTTTTTTGTGATTTCTTGAATGGCAACAACCACCTTTCCCAATCCTCCCGATCACCACATTTCCACATATCATCCAATATAAGTAAAAGCCTTTTAGATTTTAGTCTTTGTTCAATCACCTTCCCTACTTCACCCTCTTTTTCCCCTTCAACTTTAGGGATTTTTCCTTTAATCTCTTCTAGCAATTTATTTGGGTTGAAATCAAGAGATACACATGTCCAAACCACTACTTCAAAATGGTTATGCACTTCTTCAGCATTATGTATGTATTGTGTAAGAGTTGTCTTTCCTATGCCTCCGGGACCAACCAGCGGAAGCAGTCAGATCCTTCCCGCAATATTCACCCTTAGTGATGTCATGGATGATGCTATTCAACATATGGTCTCTCCCATGCAATTTTGGCTCTAGACTTTCGGATGTTGTGGTGGGACGATTATGGGCAGGGCCTGCAGCAATTCTAAGCCTACAATCCCGTAGGATGGTCATAACCTCTTGACGCATGGGTTGTAGTTGCTCTACAATTTGCTTCATTCTATTAGAGACATCCACCCTATGAAATATCAAGTTTGTTGTTTCTTTAGCAGGATTGTTCTGTGGTGCCTTGCATGGGTGGACGCCACAAAGGATTGAGTTGCCAGAATTATTATCATCATGAACATTTGGAATGGAAGAGCAAGGGAAAAATTTACCGAGCTTGCTCACACGGCTGCTGACCTCCTCACCGGCCAGACTGGTGTCTCGCGCCGAGGAGGAATTGGCACGTGCCCTATGCCTGGCACATGGCGGAGCGCAGCAGAGAAAATGCGTTGCATCTGCTACATGATCACCGGCAGCGGATGTACATGAAAACAGCTTGCCAACAGCTTTGGCGGTGTGGCGTGCATTCAGGAGGAGATTGTGTCCACAACCTCTAGCATCCTCATTGGCAGCATCACAGGTGCCATAGAGCTTGTCATGGATGCGGAAATAATCCAGCTCGTCAAGCATGTCCTCAGCATTATGAGCCAAGTCCCGCATCTTCTGCAGCAGCTCCTCGAGGGCTTGGCGGCCCCCGAGCTGCTTGTCACCTGCATTTTCCAGCGTGGCCTTCACAAGCAACAGCTCCATTCTAAGGTCCTCGATGTTGGGGCCGAGCTCATTACTGGCAGCCCAAGCCTCGAGCAAGCCATCCACAAAAGGGGCAAGCGCCTTGCCGACCACCCACTGCGCCGCGTTAAGGGCCAGGTCCATCTAGAACGTGGATCAGAGGTGGCACCAGTAACGATCTGTGAGTATGTTGCATTCAGAAAGATGAATTCATTGCAAATGCAGATAGTCAAATTAATTTCAGTTGCCAGAGGGAAAATTAGGGCAGCATTTATATAATTACAGGGGCAGCACCTTCCGTGTGCCAGGGTCAGCACAGGGTGAGAGGGGCGGAGATGGTCGCCAATGGGAAGAACACAAACTGCCTCACAGTTGAGTTGCACACTGGCAGAGAGCCAGAGAGGGTCTGGGCCGATGGATGGCAGATGTGTGTGTGGGTCTGTGTGGGAGTTGTGCGTTGCAGGAGGGAGGCTACATATAGGAACGAGCGCGCGTCATAAGAACTGAAGCTGCAAGAGATCGATATGATCATTGATCAGTGCCTGCAAGTCTTTTTTTGAAGTCAAGGCCCCTCACCCCAAGCACATAAAAATGAATTTAACAAATCGCTGCCAGGCAAGCATCCGTTGGTGCAAACAAAAAAAAAACAAATATGCCATTTTATATTCGACTGAAATTTATTTGGCTTCGTTTAGAATTTGTTCCGCTCGATCATGTGCTTCGATCGTGCCAGAAATTTCTTGTAGACACCGCTGATTTGTTTTCCGGCCATAGTTAGTGTGGTCTGGTGTAGTTCCGTTTCAGTGTTTTTCTACTAATTTGGAATTAGTTATTGTGTTACTATTTTGGGTAAAATCGTTTCCTTTTCAACCATAGAACATATTCCTTGTTATACTTTGATTTTTTTTGTACGTTTGGGAATATATGTGAGTTTAACCTATAAGATCTTTTCATACTTTCAGTGTAATTTATATTTCTAATGTCATTTAAAAAAATAGCTTATGTAATTTCTTTTGTATCGCCGTGGTTTAGTGCAACCGGTGCCAGTGGCATGGGCTGAGGAAGGCACTCTGTAGTTTAGTGTGAAAAAGATTGGGGGGAGAAGTTAATGAAAACGGAGCAGGTGCCGGATCCTCCAATGCCAGTGCAGCCGCGTGTGTGCTCATCTCGATCATGAGGCCAATTTTAGAGGCTGGCACGTGAAATTCTTTGACATAGTCTTGCCCTGCCGGGTGCCGGCCGGTCAGCCGCCTTATTTTGGTTTTTACGGGTGGTTGTTGGTGGTTCACTATCATGGCACTTGAATGGTGACATGGAACATACTCTGCACCTCGCAAGTAAAACAACATACTTGGCTTATTAGAGCATCTATAATCAATCCCTATAACACTTTAGAGAAGGATAAATTCGGTTTTCTTCGTCTAAACCGCACCTAACCGAACCCTTATAATCTTTCGAGGAGTAAAATTTTTACTCCACGGCCTCGCCGGAAGTAAATATACTCGACCGAGCAGGTCTGGAGAACAAATTTCGTGGCTCCCGTCACTCCCAACCGCACCTCCCCTGTTCCCTCCGCTCCGCCAACGGCCAGCGCCCTATCTGCCACTGCTGAACCCCACCGCCTCCCCCTCTGTCCTTGCCTCAGGTCACCGGAGAGCGCCGCCGGGTCCCCTCTCCTCCCCCTCTAATCTATCACCGGAGAGCCATGGACACACGATGGTGCACGACGGCGCCAATGAGCAAACAGCATCGGCTCTAGCTCTATTGGAGCGGTGGCAACTGCACAAACTGGGTGTCGGGCGCGTGGCTGCATGACCAGGGTGGAGACGTGCACGGGGCAACTGCTGGGCTCGCGTGCCCGCGGGCGTGTGGGGCAGACGCGCGCATGCACTGCGAGATGCGGCAAAGTACGGCTGGGTGTGCTGGCGGAAGAGCACAACTGCAAGGAGTACGGTGAGCGGGTGTGCGAGGTCACAGCGACCATGGGGATTGTGGCCTCGGTTGTGCAAAACAACGGCTACATGGACGAAAAACGGACAGGGAGGCTAGGAGGAGTGTGGGTTTGCTAGCGTTGATGGACCAGACGGAGAGGCGACGGCAGTGACATGAGGATGCGCTGGCCGGCGGCGGGGTCCGAGGAAGAGGATGCAGAAGCCGAGCTTGACAGGGATGATTCTGAGTGCCCATCCACAGATGATGCATCCTCAAATGGTTCCACAGGGCAGCGACGTGTGCGCCCGCCCTGCCAGCCAATGGAGGTAGAGGGGGGAGGTTGCCGGCAGATCGTCATCTTCCTTGCAGCCACCATGCACCTTGTCCACAAGGGGCATAGCAAGTGTTTGACGAAATACACGAGTCAAATAAATTTTACTCCATTAAGTTTAGGAAATCGGTTAGAAACAGCACTTTTTAGAAGATAAAATGTACTCCTCTAAAGGATACTCAGTCGTTTGCTCCTCCAAATTATAGGGATCGGTTAGAGATGCTCATAGGTGTTGTGTGGTATGGACACAAGTTTCATGCTTGCTTGGAGATAAATGATATAAGAAATGTTTGTGAAACTTTTCATGCACACTCGGAAAGCATGTGTCGATGCAAAACCTATAACCATGTTACCTTTTGCCCCCTCTTCTATGAACATAACCAATGGTGTTTTCCACTCATTCTCATGGTCCTAAGGCAAGTAAAACCCTCTTTCTTTTATTCTTTGCTTGATAAGTTCTTCGTCACTGCAATCGTTGTTTAATTTCATTTTTAGCTTTGGGGATATTTCCCACAATGTTTTACATCAACCTATTTAGATTAAAATGAAAGAGACACATGCCCAAATGGGAACCTGGAAATTGGTTCATGCTATCCATTGGTATCGCGAGTCTAGCCAGCCAGCTTATTTTACTGGAGTCTGGTGGTGGTTCTGGTGGTGGTTCACCACCGTGGCAATCAGCCAGTGTTAAGATGCAGGGTCCATAGAAAAATGCAACATGCAAATGAAACATGCGAGTAAAAGATAGGGCACTGCAAGTGCCTTCAATTTCTAAAGATGACGGGTTTCGTAGAACATAAGTCTCGGCTGGCTAGATGTATCTCTTGGCTTATTTAGGTGCTCCATGCAAGTGAAGCCTCCTCTATGCATCTGAATCAGATGACTGCGGTGTTTTCCTTAGGGAAATCAGCAGTGTCCTGCAATTCCGAACTTAAACGATGGAAGATTACAAGTTCTTAGTTCTGAACTACAAACTAAAATTACAGAACAACACCTTCGTGATTCACCTTTTAGACTACTAAATCAGATTCAGGCAAAAAAGTTCAGTCTTTATAAAGAAAGCGATAACTTTTAGACTGCTAACCAGATTCAGACAGAATTAGACAACTGGATCCTGAATTTCAGTTAGTTGGATTCATCCTTTTAGTCCGCTGATCAGATTTTGGTAATGCGATGGCAAGTAGGGAGTATAGAGCATAATTGGTTTGATGCCAAAAGTTGACATGCCAAATGTTGGCTAAAGATTGGTTGCTTGCCAATTTTCGCTGCAAATCTCACAAAAGATTGCCAAATGTTGTCAACTTTTGATTTTGCCAAATGTTGGCTTGCCAAATATTGGCAATGTCAAATGTTGATAGCAAACCAATTATGCTCATAGACACCGAAGGCCAACCGGGTAAGACCAACAGATCCACCCATATTCATCAATAGGTTCCCGAACCTTTCGGCGAAAGTAGACATCAGCCTCATTTTCAGATCCACCAGTGGCGTGCGGACACCAGCATGGGGTCTTGTACTCTTGTTTCTGAGGGAAGGACTCGTGTTTTTTAGAATATACTAGTGCCGACAGATTATTCTACCAGAGCCGGCAGCGCCAGTTTTAAAACAAGAGTGCGTGTGACAAAAAAACTTAACGCAAGGAATGGGTCTGAATGAGTGGATTTATAAACGGAGCAGGTGAAGAATCCAACAATGCCAGCGCAGGCGCGTGCGTTCGTCTGGTCGAGATGAATTTTAAAAACGAGACGGGGTTTCTTTCCAACATAGTCTTGCCGGCCGGATGGCCGGCTGGCTTATTTTACGGGTGGCTGTTGGTGATTCATGATCATGGCACTGCAACGGTGACATGGAAAACACTGCACCTTGCAAGTAATACAAACAGACAGGACGCGGGTCACTCCATTCCCATGGAGTAACTAATGGCCACTTGCGTTAATTTGGTGGCGAGGATTTTTATTGGACGGCTTATGTTGGCTTATTTGGTGTTGTATTGTGCGCATAATATGATATATGCTTGGGAATCAGATTCCAGCCCCGATGTTCAGTGGGGAGAATCAGAGAAATGGTATGCCTACTCGATTCTTTGACAATCGAGCGAGCCGCTGCCTGCGTTACTCACTGCTTGTCCATGGTTTTTGTGGGGCAAGATAAGAGATGTTTGCTTACTTTGTGAAATTCCTCATTCAGGGCAGGCTCCCAAGCGTGTATGGTGTATCCATGGGAACAGTCCTTCAAACTGAACAAAACAGAATCCCCAGCAACGGCAAAGATAAATAAAGAGAGAGCGAAACAAACCCATATGTTGCAAAAGAGCTGTAAAATGAATCGCACAAAAAAGTAGGACCAATGTACAACAATCTCATCACCTTCACGCACTCACGCCGACGCATCCAGTTAATTATAAACCCAAACGGGCCAACAAGAAACACCGGCCTCCATGGGACCGGCCAGGCAGAGGAGGGCTTTGAGGGAGATGGGCGGCACTTACGGAGTGGAGTCAGGAGTGGGTTCCGCGGCGGCTGCGACGAGGGAGAGCAGCTGGAGGTGGAGGTCGGAGCGGCCGTCGGCGGCGGCGGTCTCCGACGAAGCCATGACAGGCCGCCTTGTTTCGTCGTCTTCCGTTCTAGGGATGGATGGGGAAGCCACGGGCTTTGTTTTGTTTTTCCCTTAGAACTAAAATATAAAATACCACGGGCTTTGGGTCATATAGACCCAACAAAGGCCCAAATAAACCTTGACCATCATCCTAAAAAAGCAAATCTGGGCTCCGCCAGGCTGAAATCCAAAAATAAGGAAAGGAAAGTTGTAGAGGCCGAACACCCTTCCCCCCCCCCCCCCCCCCGCGTCGCTCCCGCGAGCGACGGGGGGGGGGGGGGGGGGGGGGAACCCTAGCCGCCGCCCCTACCTTCAACTCCTCCTTCTCTCCCCTCGCTGCCGGCCGTCTTCGAGTGGTGGTGGGCGGCGCGGGACGGCCCCTTCATTCCGGGACGCGGCGCTTTGTGGGGCACAACAGCGCTGGTGGCTGTTGCTCCGGCGTGGAGGGCTGCGTGTGTTGCCGGGGGTGTTGCTCGTCATGGCGGCCGAGGCGGCGCGGACCTGACTGCGACGGGGCTCCAAATCGGCCTTCAGATCTGGCGGCTCCTTCTTGGCAGGCGGCACGAGGGGCTGGCCATGACCTCACGAGGTTGTGGCTCGGGGCGTGGTCCGCGGCAGCGTGCGGCCTGCTCCTGCAGCGGTGCAGCGGTGTGGGTCATTGGTGGCTGGGCGCTTTGGAGGCCCTCTTTGGCTGCAGGATTCGGATGGTCCGGCGACCCTCGCCGCGGTGGACGGGGTGGCCGCTGCTGCGCCACGTCGGGCTGGCTGGAGGCCATGGCGGGGCGTCAGGGGTGACGTCTCGAAAGGTTGCAGGAGGGACGGGTGGGCTCTCTACCCGTCACCGGTGCAGGGGGTGCCGGTCCGGACATGCTCCGCTCCTCTCCTCCCCATTTCCCCTGCCTAGTGCTTCCGGGTTCGTGGTGTTCGGGGCAGGCTGGTCACCGGCGGCTCTGTCCGTGTTAGGGATTGGTCGGTCGTTTCCAAGCATGTTCCTTTGTCGGTCTCTAGAGTGCGGGATGCAGGGCGGCGGCCTTGGTGGTGGGAGCGGCGTGCTCGTGGGAGGAGCTCACGGCTCAGGTGCGGGCTAGTCTTCATGGTCGCGTGGGCGGCATGGCGCCTGGTGCTTGTCGATCGGTGGCGGTGATGCGGCTCTGTCCCCAGGACTGTCTGTAACATGTTCGGGGGCAGAGTTGTTAACCTAGATGAAAATCCTGCCTGGCATGTCCAGGCCGACGGAGGCAGCGCCCGAGGACATCGACATCTTCTTGAAGACTCCGTTGCGGTTGCTCCATGTCCTCCAAGGTATCCTGGATGAAAATCTTGATCCTCTGGATCGGGTGGTGGCGACACTCCGGTGGCGTATCCTTCTTGAAGGCACCGCCTTGGGGGTCATGGATCGACGGCTTGCGGCTTGGTCTCTTCTGTGGATTGTTCCCGGTTGAGTTCTCCCTCGACTTCCTAGTGTGCCTAGTGTGTATCTTTGTTGTCTTGGAATTGTTTGGGGGAGTGTTGGGTGCGTCTTAGCACCTATGTATCTTGCATTGGGTGTGTGTCGTGTTGTGTGTTCTATCGTTCGGTGTAAGTGGTTGGTGCTTTATATATAAAGCGGGCCGAAAGCCTTTTTCGGTAAATCCAAAAATAAAGCCCATGGATTACAGCGTAAGGTTGGCGAGGAAGGGAGAACCATTCCGGAAACTTTTGCTAAAAATATATGTACTCCCCAAATCGCTTTGCAAATGTCACTCTCACCTTCTTTGATGATAATAAGTGATGTGTTGTGCATATTTGTGTATTGGGGCCACCTCCTAGTTCTTTGTATAGTTGAGGTCGTGACTCGCCTTTATACATCATATATACATGCCTTTGCACATGAGCAATACATCATGCAATTCATACATCATACATGGTATCAGTTTCCCGGGTTCAACCCTAGCTTCCGCCACGCCGCCGCCGCCGCCGCGCGCCTCCTCGCATCGCCGCCGCCACTCCCCTTCTCCCCCTGCCGCCATGCTCCCCCAACCCGCGCCGCCGCCTCCACCTCCCTGTCGCCGCCTGCCCAGCCACTACCCCGCCTAGCCACCGCCTGCCCTCCCCACCGCTCGCCCGCACCTCTCCTGAGCGCCACCACCCGCCCGCACCAGCTCGCCGCTGTAGTCGACCCGCCGCCGCCACCCGACCATACACCCTAACCCGTGCGCCACCCCGAGCCGCCCCTCGCCGCCATGTCGTCCGTCACTTCCTCCGCGTCCACCAACTCCAACCCGTTCGCTGACGCCAACCCTCCCGACGTTAACGACATCCGCAATCTGAACATCTACGAGCGGGTGCTGGTTCGTCTCTCGCAGGCGGACTCCTCCTACTACACGTGGAAGATGTATATCTCCCTCATGTTCCGGGAGTACCACCTCGTCGACCACGTGGACAACACCGTTGACTCCAGCCTCGTCCCCGAGTTCCATGACTGGTCAACTATCGACACGACCATCATCCGCTGATTCTTCCTCACCATCTCTTCGGACCTCTTTCAGACGGTTGTGCAGGACGGCGATGATGCCTGCGCACGTGTGGACCAAGCTGAACGGGCTCTTCACCGGCAAGCAACTCCAACATCGTGTTTTTTTGCAGCAAGAGTTTTTTGGGTGCTACCAGGACAACTCCTCCATCGACAATTATTGTCGCCATCTCAAGACTCTCACTGACAAGCTCTGCGACATTGGCGCGAAGATCGATGATGACCTCCTCCTCAGCATGCTCACCGCCGGGCTCAACGAGGACTTCGGAAACGCCACGGCGAACCTCACCCTCATCCCCAACCCGTTCTTTGCCAAGTTCTTGCGTACCTCCGCTTGGAGGAGCAGCGGATGAAGCAGGTGAAGGCGCGGGCCATCCACACCGCTCCTCACACACTTGCACCACGTTCTGCCGCTTGCACCTTCATCGGCTACCCCTCTAACTCCAAGGGATATCGGTGCTACGATCCTGTCTCCCACCGTGTGTTCACTTCACGACACATTTACTTTGATGAGCATGTGTTTCCGTTTCAGTAGGTACCCCCGGCTGTTCCTCCTGCCACCAATGTCGCGGGATCTTCGATGCCTCTCTCAGGGCGCTCGCGCGCCGTCCTTGGACCGCCCCTGGCTTTGAGGTGCGCGCCCCCTCCGGCCCCGGTGCTGGCGCCCCCGGCGCCCCCTCCTCCCGCGGTCTTGGCGCCCGCGGACGCGGCCCCTATGGCTGCGGCCCCCATGGCCCCTCCGGCCCCCTTGGTGCCCGCGGCCCCGCCGGCTCCCGCGGCCTCGTCGCCCGCCTCGGCGCCCGCGGCCATGGCGCCCCCGGCGCCCTCGTCACCGGTCCCAGCTGCGGTCGCCTCTCCCGTGGCCGCTCCGGTCACCCGCGCCCGTACGGGTGTTTTTCGCCCAAACTCACACTATGCCTCGGATGACTACGTCCACGCGGCATCCACATCTACGCCATCGCCATTGCCATCCTCCATTCGAGTCGCTCTTCATGACCTGCTCTGGATGGCTGCGATGCAAGAGGAGTTTGATGCCCTGCTGGGCAACCGGATGTGGCAGCTTGTTCCCCGTCCCCGGCACGCCAATGTGATTACCGGGAAGTGGGTCTTCAAACACAAGCTCCATCCTAATGGTACCCTTGATCGCTATAAGCACGCTTGGTTGTTCGTGCCTTTCGACAACGTGCTGGCATCGACTTCACCGACACCTTCGCTCCGGTCGTCAAGCCCGGCACGATACGCACGGTTCTCCATGTTGCGGTCTTTCGTGCTTGGCCGATGCACCAGATGGACATCTCCAACGCCTTCCTCCATGGTCACCTCGAGGAGCAGGTCTTCTACCAGCGGCCCACCAGGTTTGTTGATCCGGCGCTTCCCAACCACGTGTGCCTGCTTTCGTGGTCCTTGTACGGACTGAAGCAGGCTCCGCACGCTTGGTACCAACGCATCGCGGCGTTTCTACACCAGCTCATGTTCCGCTCCACCCGCTCGAATGCATAGCTCTTCGTCTATCATCAGGGCTCTGACACGGCCTACTTGCTGCTCTATATCGACGACATCATCCTGACGGCATGCACGGTTGTCCTTCTCAGTCAGCTCACTGCTCGTCTTCACGTTGAGTTCACCATCAAGGACTTGGGTCCTTTGCACTACTTCCTCGGTGTTGAGGTGGTGCATCGTCTGGATGGCTTCTTCCTTCATCAGCGGAAGTACGCTCATGAGCTCCTGGATCATGCTGGCATGCTTAACTGCAAGCCCACCTCTATGCCTGTTGATACGAAGGCCAAGCTCTCTGCCACGGATGGTTCTCCTGCTTCTGATGCTGCATTCTACCGGTCTATTGTTGGTGCTCTCCACTACCTCACTCTGACTCGACTGGAGATCTAGTATGTCGCGCAGTAGGTGTGCCTCCATATGCATGCTCCTCGGGATGTTCAATGGGTCGCTGTCAAGCGGATTCTCCGCTATGTCTGTGGCGCTGTGGATCTTGGCGTCACGCTCTACGCCTCCGCCGACACCGCCCTCACCGCCTACTCCGATGCATAGTGGGCGGACTGCCCTGACACTCGTCGCTCCATCTCAGGCTATTGTGTCTTCGTTGGACCCTCACTCATCTCGTGGTCGTCCAAACAGCAGCCTACGGTCTCTCGCTCCAGTGCTGAGGCTAAGTATCATGCAGTGGCCAACGTCGTCGCCGAGTGCTCATAGCTTCGCCAGCTTCTTCAGGAGCTCTCTTGTCCTGTGGACCGGGCTATGGTGGTCTACTGAGACAACGTTTCGGCAGTCTACCTCTCCGCCAACCCGGTACATCATCGTCGGACCAAGCATATTGAGTTGGATATTCATTTTGTTCGGAAAACAGGTGGCTCTTGGCCATATTCGTGTCCTACATGTTCCTACTTCCCAACAATTTGCAGATATTATGACCAAGGGCTTGCCTACGACGTCATTTGAGGAGTTCCGATCCAGTCTTTGCGTCAGCAGCGGTGCCGCTTTGACTGCAGGGGGTGTTGAGTATATGTGTTGTGCATATCTGTGTATTGGGCCCACCTCCTAGTTTCTTGTATAGTTGAGGCCGTGACCCACCTTGTACATCATATATACGTGCCTTTGTACATGAGCAATACGTCGTGCAATTTATACATCATACATGATGCATTATGTGCACATCACTTGTCACAATCTAAGAGTTTAGTTTAGATTTGTTTTTTCAATATATTTTATCTCTTAAAATGCGTGCCCGAATCGTGAACCGTTTTCACTATTACGCGAAGCTAGATTGCATATTAATAGGTTTGGACAAACCATTTCTTTCCGAAAAAAGAACCAAGAAAATCATAACCACCCCCCCCCCCCCCCCAAAAAAAACACAAAAAAAAATTGGAAATACAACTTTGCTTCATCATGAAGCACAACTATGATTTTCCCTTTCACCCGTAATAAAACTATGCTTTTCACTTTTTGAGAAGCACAAATGTGCTTTACCATGAAAACAATTGTGCTTTTTATACTGTATGCTTCACGCAAAGAAAAAGAAAAGAAAAAATGAGTTTATAAAAACTTAAAAAAAAGTCAAGCAAAATCGAAAGACCCAGAAACACGTGTAGAACGACACGTGACGGTGGCCGGATGCACCACTTGACAGCTGCATGTGCGCCTGCTGACAGCCCAAACCAGAGAGTACCATCTAGTTAGTTGCTCCCACACAACTTTCTGCAACGTCGGTGTTCATTGCTACTCCCTCCATTCTAAAATAGATGACTCTATTTTATATTAACTTTAGTATAAAGCTAGTATAAAGTTAATATTAATTTTAATATAAAGTAGAGTCATCTATTTTGAAACGGAGGGAGTATATGAGAATCCCATCTTCTTTTTTGGATATGATTGAGAATTCCATCTCATGTCATCATTTCCGCCAGGGTATTCACAATACTAGTGTATCGCTCAGAAATTTCTTTTTTGGACGTAAGAACAAAACAAGGCACCAAGTATATCGCTCACAAGGCCAAGGAAATTTGTGGGTACAGACAGTGCAGCCAAAGTACGTGTTAAACGTGGGGTGTCGGTTGTGGTGGTTCCTAGGTCTTGGATTCCGGGGCGGCAACCCTGGTGGTGGCTGCGCGGTGCTCACGGGCAGAGCCCGTCGCTTGGTGCTGCCCGGTGGCCATGGCCGTGTGGGCGGTGTGGTTGTCGGGGTGCGGCTTCGATTGCAGTGAGTATTGGCCGAGGTGAAAACCTGCTCTTTCTTCGGACAGACCGGCGGCAGCGTAGCTTGTTCCCTTCTTGAAGGCGTCGTCGCTGCTCTCATTGTCTGTCGTGTGGCTCCGGGGGAAACCTTGATCCTCGGATCGGGCAGTGGCGGCGCTCCCGTGTCGTACCCTTCCTGAAGGCACCGTCTTGGAGCCCACGGTTCGTCGTATGCGGCTGCATCTCTTCGTGGTGGCGTGTTCACTGGTGGAGTCCCGGTTACTCGAGTAGTGCTGGGGGTCGTGTTGCTGCGCTCAACGCCTATGTTTCCCGTCTTGGGTGTGTGCGTGTGTTGTGGTGGTGTGCGTCTGTACCTGGATGTTGTTGGTCATTACTTTATTTATAAAGCGGGGCGAAAGCCTTTTTCGGTAACGTCTAATGAGACTCACTGGCTAGAGTCTGCAACTTGATCAAATTTCTTCACAGGACTAGGGCTCCTGATTCAAATTGTCCGTGTGCACTTCTGAAATTCCTGAAAGCTTAGCATGGAGAGATTGCAAACAAGTGCTCATGTGCAAACAATTATTGAAATCCACATAAACTTCAGGTCGAGAAACTTCCCACAAACTTATCAAAGTAGCAGCCTAACAATTGAGCACACACCTATATAACTCCCCAGTACCCCCCGCGCCGCCCCCCCGAGCGGGGCGACCGGGGCGGCCCCTCCTCCCCTCACCGCCCAGCCCCCTCCTCCCACCCCTCCCGCCGCCGCTGCCGCCGGCTGGCGTGGCCGGGCGTTGCCCGCGCGGCGCCATGGCGAGGCCGGCGGTGGCGGCCCTCTTCCTCTCCCCCTCGCGGTTCCCCGGCTCGGGCGGCGGCTTCCGGTGACGGTGCGCCTCGGCGGGCGGTGCCCCGGTGTTCATCGGGCGCAGATTCGGCGGCGGCGTGGCCCTTTGGCGGCGGTGGCGGCTGGCGGCGGGGGTTGAACGGCGGAGCCCTACAGGCCCAGATCTGGGTCCTTTTGGCCCGATCTGGGTCAGGGCGGGCTGGTCTGGCCTTCGGCGGGTCTCCTTCGGCTGGGCTGGCGGGATGCGGCCGTTGGGACCGGCGGCTCTGCACTGCGTCGGCTGCAACGCGGCTGCAGGAGCTTAACGGGCCCGATCTGGGCCCGGCTGGGCAGGGGGTCCGGCGTGCTCCCGCGTCTGCGTCCGGTCTGCTACGGCTTGTGCCGTGGAGGTTGTCCCCTCCCACGTGGCTGTGGTGCTCCTGGTCCCTATCGGCGGTGGTCTCGTTTGGTTCGGCCGGCCTCGCAGTGTCTGCGGTGGAGAGACGACGGTGGTGCCCTCGTGACTGTGGTGGCGCAGGTTGGTGGGCGGTTGGCATGGTGGAGCCGCCGGTTGGTCCTGGGTTGTGGGTTTGAGGGGTAGGGCGAAATCCCTCTCGGATCCGCCCGGCACCGACGCGGTGACGCCTGCGGGCGCCATCAACCTTCTTGAAGGGCGTCAGGAGTACCTCTCGCCCGCTTCCCTCCGTGTACCGGGAGAAATCCTAGGATTCGTCCGGGCATCAGCGTCGTCGTCGTCGCAGTCCTTCTTGAAGGTGTTGCTTGGTTCGCGGCGACTCGATGGCATTGGGGCATGGTGGATGTCCCTGGTGGGCGCAACGGTTGCGGGATACTTCATCTTTCGTTCTTCCGGTGCTGCCGGCATTTCTTTCTTTTGATTTTCTCTTGTCTTTCTTTTGGGCATGCTTGTGCTGTTTGCCCCAGCATCATTCTTCTGGCTGTATCGGTGTTGTTGCTTTGTAATACAAAGCGGGGGGAAACCCTTTTTCGGTAACAACTTTATTCATTGCCATGAGGGAACCAGGGAGTTCTGAGAACGGATTCATTATATGAGAGTGATCAGCATCAACAATATAGCTTTCAAAGTTTTCGAACACCAAGTCACTAAGTTGTTTGATGCAATATCAAGAGCAAAAGGAAACAAGACAGATGACGGAGATCAGCGACGTAGGCGTCGGCAGCACGGGCGCGTAGACAGATTGGAAGCAGACGTACATCGCGAAACTGAAAATGGGAGACTTGGCTCCAATCTACCTCGTGGTTAGTAGAGTTTGCTCGTTCAAGATGTTCCTTGTTGCAGTACTGTTTATTAATGGACGCAAAGTCTCCCTGATGAACCACTCCTAGCATGCTCCTTCCGTAAGGGCCCAAACACAAACCCAAATCTCCGGATCATACCTGGACAAAACAAGCAGACACAGACCCTGTGTTCTACTCACAAAGTCACAAGACAAGCAATAAGTGTAGTGTGTCCAGACTCCAGGCCATGCCTGTGAATAGAGCAAACCTGTGTAGCTTCTGCACTCGAACCTTGTCTTGTAAACAGAAATCGCAGGAAAAAAAATTCCTCGGAAAATAAAAACAACATGGCAACAATGATTGTTTCAGATTGCCAATTGGGTATCAGGCAACCGGAAGATTCTGCAGTGAACCATTACAGTGTCTTTATTTAATTACGCTTTAGCACAGGCAACCAAAAATGACACCCAAGCATAGGTTCAGATATGAAGATACTATTGCAATTTGCAAAGAACTGCATTTCATTTCACTGAATATACATGTCCACACTGAGAAAACAAATGAAATTTTTTGTCCTATTTTCATACCACCCATCGAAACCTTCTACAGATTGAAGCTACAAGGGAAATAGCAGGTGTGAAAAAACCATTCTCTCTTCCTTATAGCATTATTAGGGAGAAAGTGGCTACAAAGAGAAACTAAAAAGGTATGATTCATCTCAGGATTCTCCCTTTCTGATTCTTCCCTCGAGAAAAAGAGTCTCAGATCGCGGCCAAATGATTGAGGCTCCTGATTCAACTTGCCAATGTGCTTGTGAAATACCTGAAAGCTTAGCATAGCTAGATTGCAAACAAGTGCCCATGTGCAAACAATTATTGAAACCCTCATGAACTTCGGGTCGAGGCACTTCCTGCAAACTTATTAAAGTAGCAAGCTAGCAGTTGAGCACACACTTAAATAACTACTCGTATTCATTGCCAGTAGGTAATACTCCCTCCGTTCCCAAATATTTGTCTTTCTAGCCATCTCAAATGGACTACAACATACGGATGTATGTAGACATGTTTTAAAGTGTAGATTCACTCATTTTGCTCCGTATGTAGTCACTTGTTGAAATCTCTAGAAAGACAATTATTTAGGAAAGGAGGGAGTATATTTCATTTTTTGAGAGTGACCAGCATCAACAATATAGTAATCCAGTTTTGGACACAAGTCACTAGGAGGTTTGACTTCAATATCAAGAACAAAAGAGAACAGGAGAAGCCAACAATTTTATTCCTTTCTGAACCTTCCAAGAGCAGGTATCTAGTGAGATTACCTCATCATGATCCGGAATTACTCTCATCACTTAATTATAGTCCTCACTGGCCAGTGGCCGAAGTTTTTTCTATCTACTTTATATTTGTGGAAAGCTTATCTGGAGCTTGGTTGGGTAATTCAAACAATGAGCAAATCTGAAATCAAGATTGTAAAGCTAAATAAGAGTTCAACTCTAGTACAAAGAAGTCTTCACGTTCCAGTCATTGGAGAAAGGTACTGCCCAGGGGATGTGGGAGGGAATGGACTCACGCCAAAAAATGTTTGAGAGGCTATCAATATTGCATAGGTAGTAGTTTGATTAACCATTCTGCATTCTGCACATGAATATGGAAGCACTGCTGATTATTTCTTCCTGCTTGAGAATGAAACTTTGACCTTTTGAATGGCAGCCCTCACTCTTTTTCTTTATTTCTTTTTTTATTTTTGTGAGAGATGAGAGAGGCATCAATATTGACGAATATAGCTCTTCATAAAGATGAAATTTGCAGGGTCAATGACAACAAAGCGCTTTTGAGTCTTCTTTAACTTGATGAGTGTGCTTATGGAATAATCAACTACTGTGGGACAGAGAGAGATGTGGTATGTAGATAGGTAGGTATGGTGTGAACACACGGAAGAAATGGTTTATTTTCTGGGATTTCAATATGTACACCGGTAGAGCTTGTGATATCCCGATGAAGGAATGCAATGCTGAGTGTTGAAGAGGCTAGCAGACATAAGTTACGCAAAAAGAGTGACTGGATTTCAAAGACTTCGGACTAGAGGAACATCAAACTTAACAATACACACTAAAAATTCAGATTGCAATAATCAAAGGCTAATGAAACCTGCTGTTTTTGGCATTGGTGGGACAGAAAAAATACTCCAGATCAAGAAGAGAATAAAATCACCTTCACCATACTAAATTGAGGAGGTTCTAGGAATAAAAATTAGCAAGCTCAAGTCTTTTTGGTCAATCAATGTTCATCAATCACCTAGTAACAAGTGTTCTCTACCTTTATGACTATATGTATCAGCTGAAAACTCTCTTGTGTTATTTAGTTCAGCATGACAACCATTCATAGATTACGAGAGTGCTCAAAAGCTAGGCTGCCAACTTATCAAGAAAGCAGGAATTCTCTAACCTAGGTCTCATGAGGCAATAAGAGTTCGACAATTACACATTGAATACAATCTATCTTAGCTAAACCCATCATGAATTTCAGCAGGGGTTTACTGACCTTTCCTCAATTTGCTACCACTGCATTGTTGAATTCCAAAGTTCTCCACAGGCCACGTCTATTGAGCAACCAAGAAGCTTAGTTCAGTCTAAAAAGTCTGGAACATAAGACAAGTACCTGAGTACCCTTTTCAACTTTTGTACGAATGTAAATAGACAAGGCATACCAATTAGTGAAAGCCCGAGATCTCAGTTTACTCGACGCAAGCACTGAGATGGTTAGAAAGGTATTCTTGTAAAAAGTTCCTGTAATTAACAAAATTTCATTTAGCAACAAAGCTTATGATGAATGCAGGAACACTTCCTATCTGTATCAATATAGGATCGAACTGAAGAAACTACAAACCTTAATTTCTATAGCAAATCTGCAAAATATCAGTTATTCCCCAGTTATGATCCTCACAGCTGAACAGGTACACCAGCAAGTTTTGGTGAATGATGACCAAATGTAACTGCAGAGTATCTTGAAACCAACCAGAACAAGCATAAGAGCACCTGCACAAGAAGCAAAAAAATGTTGAATGCATATTAAATTTCGTCCATGAAAGGAATGGCATTAGCTGAGGATCATGTTAGTTTTCTTGATATTTCTCAGTTCAATAAGGAACATCTAGGTATCGGTAATATGGTTGGAGAAGTTTAACATGTACTTACCAGATTTAAGTACTATGTACAATAAGAAGATACAACACAAGATCCTCATGTGCAGACTTTGTGTGGATGGGGAAGATTCAGCAAGGCTAAAAACTGTACAGCTCCCAAGGTAGAGAATCTGTAAAGTAGATCAAAACACACAGAGTTTAGATTTTTCAGTTATGAGGTAAATCAAATCCGAAATATGACTTGATATGCGAGACCAGGAAAAAGCAAGGAAACTTGATATGCGAAGCTTCTTTTTTACCTTGGTACTCTAGTATGATTTTCAGGATGGTTCCTGATTAACCGCTGTTCTCACAAATCAATGCCAAAATAAGCACTGAGAGCATCGCTGCTGTGCAACCTATCAATGTTCCATCCTAACACTGTTTTCACCACTCAAATGACACTTTGTCAAAACTGCACTGTTCTGAAACTACCACTCTCTGCAAAATCTCTGCAGATCCACTGCTCCTCTGAACTAATACTGAAGAGACTGCAATTTTCATTTGCAACCTTGTGTGACTCTGTCCGTCGACTTGATGAAGAAATGGGACTTTCTCTTCTTCCTTCTCTTGTTTCTTTGACTATCTCTCTTTTGGCAGCTACTGGTTATGCAAAATACAAGAAGCCTACCAGGATTAACACAAGAAAACCTACAGAACATGAGAAAACAAATGTGAATACCTTACACGTATCGATAAATTTTTCATTGGCAAGTAGCAAATGCTAATAATAAATAACTAGTCTTTCGCTATGCCAAAAAGGAAACAAGACAAATAAATAAATGAATTTACAGAATGGCAATAAATTTTGAAATGAATAGACAGGCCCTTCAGTTATTAGTCAATTACTCATATATTAATGAAAAGCATGCGCCCAAGAAAAGTGATTTAAACTAATAGAACGCAGACAATTTTATCAGAAAAATAACAAAATGAGGTACTTTTCACACACACATATATAAGATGTCATGAATTTGTTTGGGCTGGAATTACCCATATGCGGCTGAAAGTGGAAAAGCTGTAAAGAACAATGGCAACCTATAGAAAATGAAGTAGCAAAAAATAAGTCAAAATAGCAAACTCCATCTTGCATATACTCACCAGATTTACGTACAGGAAGAAAATACCACACAGGACCCTCATGCGCCAACTGTCCATAGATGGAGAGAATTCCACAAGACTCGTAGAATGTACAACTCAAAGACAGAGAGACCAGCTGCACAGTATATGCAGTAACAAGGTAAGAAAAACCAAAAGGAAAATGAGCTGGAGCCTGTGGGATCAGGAAAAAAAAACATAAGGGTAACGATGGAAATTTGGAATTGGTAGAGCAAGAAAGTATTTGCTACCTTGGATTTGTCTATAGTGTGACTTTTGGGATGGTTCCCCTTAATTGCTTGCAGTGCTCTGTTAGCTCCTTGGTACCGCAATCCTCGACATCTAATTCTCGTAGTGAACTCGGGAGGCCTTCCTTGGGCAGCGACCGGAGGGCTGGACACCTCCAGATCCCTAATCTTTTGAGGTGCTGCAGCTTGTTTAGCCCTGCAGGGAGGTGTTGCAGCTTGTCGCATCTCCAAAACCTCAGTTGCTGGAGCGAGGTGAGGTGGTGAAAGGCCTCCTCCTGCTCCTTTGTGAAGCGCGCAATCTCTTGGTCCGCAAATAAGGCCTCATCTGTCTCGAGATACTGCAGTTTGGATTCTGTCCTCTTATTTTGCTCCTCCTGCATCCCCCACATAGGGTCCCACGCACCAAAGAAATTGGGGATTCGTTGGACATCTAAATGGCTGAGCTGGCCCCGAGTAAGGAGAGGCAACAGGCCCTCGCATCTTAAATCCTCTCCGCAACCATATATGCTTAATCGGGCGAGAGAGGTGAGGTTTGAAAGGGTCTCCATCGTCTGCACGCCCTTCACGGACCTAAGGTGCAGGTCAAGTAGGGAGGACGGGAAAGGGTGGCGGAAAGATGAAAAGGAGGCTAACCAGCATTTGTCTAACTCAAGGGCAGTTAGGGCTTGGAGGGCTTCGAGGGAATGAACTACCAGACCACGATTGTCGATGTCCAACACCTGCAGAGAGTTGGAGAGATGTGCAGGGAGGAGCAACAACCCATCATCATCCACCGTGTTTGCCTCCTCCACGTCTGCTATTTGCTGCTGCTCATCTTCTCCATTTGTATCATCCATTCTAACATCTAAAGAGGTTGACGTTCCTGCCCTTTCAATACAACGAGACACAAAGCTTTTGCACTTTCTCAAAAACGAAAAGAAAACATCTAAAGAGGTTGACCATGATACTACTGGTGATGTTGGTTGCTGCAAATCCACCCCCACAACCAACTGTGTTATGTTTTCACAAAAATATACTTCAAGTTTGGACAACTTTGGGAAGTGGTACAGGAACTGCGTCAATTCCTTTCCACTAGGACCACCAGACCATCCAACACTAATGCACTCAATAGGATGCTGCCATTCGCCACCACATTCAACTTCCGATGGCACCACCCCAAGATTTGAAGACCATGATGTAAATTTCTTCAATGAGGTTAGCATTAGAAAATACTTCAACTCTAGGGGTGGGCAATTATCAATCTTCAACTCCTGAAGTTGTGTTAGTTGACTGAATAGTAACACCTGATCTAAGTTATGCAGACCATCCTTTGCATTAACTTCCAATGCTGCTCCAGAAGATGATTTTGAGTAGACCAAGTTCTTCACTAGTTTTGATCCCACCTCACTTATCTTGACAGAGCACAAAGATTGGGTCCAAGGGATAGGAGGCAGTAGCAGGACTTCAGGGCACTTTTTTATCTTAAGCTCTTATAGTTTGAAAAAAAAAATCTGGGTCGAAACGCTAAGGAAGACCGGGGGAAGCCAAAACGTCGAAAAAACCAGGAAAAACCCGTTTAAAAAGCCAAAAACGTGTGCGGAAAAATAAAAAAATAAAATTTGAAGGGAGCGTCCAGAGCGCGACACGTGGCGAATGTCTGAGAGCGCGCCAAGTGGCGCTGATCGTTGCGAGGCTCCCGAAGGACCGCTTGTTAACTAGTTGCTTCCGCAACTCCGTGCCTCCACGAGAAGTAAATCTGTGTCTCTCACGGAAGAAAAACAACATGTTTTTTTTCTTTTCCGAGAGGCACGACCAGCTCTCGCAGAAGCAAATTTGTGCCTTCACGAGAAGTAAATTTGTGCCTCTCATGAAAGAAAAATGACACATTTTTTTCCCTTTCCCAGGAGGCACGACCGTGCCTCTCGCGGAAGCAAATACATGCCTCCGCGAGAAGTAAATCTGTGCCCCTCGTGAAATGGAAACCCATTCTCGAGAGGCATGATCGTGCCTCCCACTGAAGGAAAAAAATAGCATGTTTTTGGCCTAGAAAATCATTTTTTTTTGTCCAAAACGAAGAAGAATAGGGGAAACTAGGAAGCAGAAAAAAAACCTAAAAAAACCATCTAAAAGCCGAAAACACGTACAGAAAAATATAAAAAATTCAAAAGAAGAGCCCAGAGCGCGACACGTGACGGCAGCTGAGAGCACGACAAGTGGCGCACTCCCAGCCCATGAAAAGTGACCCTTGAGGAGGCTCCCGAAGGAGTACTCGCTGATTAGTTGCTCCTAGAAAAGCCATGTAACTTCTACTCCACCTTTTTATTTGGAAAATACTACTCTTCAGTAGGTTGATGCGCGCCCAACGTCCGCTGCTTGCATAACCATTTGATCAATCCTGATCGAGCGCTCACGCTGGCCAAAAGTCTCACACAGTCAGTTTGTTCTCCAGCAACAAGGTTCTTATTTCACTAGATTTCTACAACACATGACTAGTCAGAAAGAAAATACCATTTGATGGTGAAGTTTTTTTTTTCACAACACGGCTCTTGTTTCAAAAGGTTTCTGCTTCTTGTTTCAAAAAGAAAGAAAAAAGAATTAGTGGTGGATTTTTTTTTTTTGCAATAGGGTCTTGTTTCAGAAACATAGCTCAGGTTGCATAAAGCGTTGGAGGAGCATTCTGCGTTGGAGGAGCATTCGACGTTAAAGAGTAAGAGGTCAGGCATTGCAGCATGAGGCATGTTTGGGCTGGCACGCCTAGGGTCAACTCACCCTGCAGAAGCTCTGTGTCTGGGCTGGCTGCTAAGCTGGGTACTAAGCGGTTGACATTATGCATAAGCTTAAAATTAGATCAACCAGTGACTTAGCTAGCGTGAATTCCAAAATCACGTTATCAAATGCAGTTAGTCTCTGTCTCTGGCCTCTAACAAGCGAAAGGCTGCACTTCAAGTCTTCAACTAATGAAACTTCCTCTTAATTAATCATCGATGGGGTAAATCTTTTGCCTCGGTTTCGAAAAAGAAAAAAACAGACACAAGAAACTAGTATGTGACAAGAAAAGATGTTGATGCCTCAGTGAGGATGTTGATGCTCCGTTAGCTTCAGGTCATGGCTGTGCATTCGGCATATATACCTGGCATGCAACTTTGCCTATTGCATCCTTCCATGTTAAACCTGGCTACTTTGTTGTATACAATGTAATCTTATGTCGTTGATAAAAAACAGAGGATTCGTTTCTCAGAAAAGTCAGAGAAAACTTCAAGCCAAATCAACCTGACATCACGCCGACACAATGCTTCCAGTCAGCACTACCAGCTGAGTTAGAAAAACAAGGCACTGCTAGCTGGATATCAAGAGAAAAAGCAGAAAGGCTAATTCGTAGGGACAGAACGTACAAGAAAAAGATTATCCACAACATTGTTAACAAGAAAGTGGCAACAGAGAGAAATACTACAATCGTATGATTCGTCCCAAGCTTCTCCTTGCTGATGCTCACCCTCTTGACTCAAATCACACTAGATGGCAGACCAGATTTCGTCCCAGGATTCAGATTGCCCATGTGCTTCTGAAATTCCTGAAAGCTTAGCGTAGCGTCCAGCGCGCTCTGTTGTCAATACAAAATCAGAGGATTTGCTCTTGGCAAGGAGAGAGCAAAACTAGCATGAAAGCACACCGCCACTAGTTATTTAGCCAGAGCCACGGTTTCTAGTTACGTATCCAAAGGGGGTCGGAAAGGTCAAATCAAAATCGGTGAAGCATTTGAGGTACGACAATGTTGCAAAGAATTGCGTTGACGGAAAATAGATGCACATACTGAGGAGAATGAATGAAAATTTTGGTCTGCTTTACTACCACTCATCATTGGGGAAGTGCTACAGAAGCTTAAGGGGGGAAAAGACGTGGGATCACTATACATTCCCTCTTCACTATATACATCCTTGCTACAAAGAGAAATACATGTAGTATGATTTATCTCTGGCTTCTCCCTTGCTTACTCCCATCAAGGAAAAATATATCTGAGACTGTGGTGCACGGCAGACCACATTTCTTTACAGGACCTGCGCTCCTGATTCAAATTGCCCTTCTGTACTTCTGAAACTCCTGAAAGCTTAGCATGGAGAGATTGCAAACAAGTGCTCATGTGCAAACAATTCTTAAAATCCTCATGAACTTCGGACAGACACACTTCCCACAAACTTATCAAAGCAGCAAGCTAACAATTGAGCACAGCCTAAAATAACAACTCCTATTCATTGCCATGAGGGAACTGGAGAGTTCTGGGAACAGGTTTCATTTTACGAGAGTGATCAGCATCAACAGTATAGTTTTCAAAGTTTTGAACACTATGTCACTAGGTTGTTTGACTTCATTTTCAAGAAGAAAAGGAAACAAGAGTAGCCAAGAATTTTTTCCTTTCGTTAACCTCCCAAAAGCAGGCAACCAGTGAAATTACCTCATCATGATCCGGAATTACTCTCGTCACATAATTATAGTCCTCACTGGCCATTGGCCAAAGTGTTTTCCTATCTACTTTATATCTGTGGAGAGCTTATCTGGATCTTGGTATGGTAATTCAAAGAATGAGCAAATCTAAAATCAAGATTGTAAAGCTAAATAAGAGTTCAACTCCAGTGCAAAGAAGTCTTCACATTCCAGTCATTGGAAAAAATTGTAGTGTCCAAAGGATGTGGGAGGGAATGGACTCATGCCAAAGAAATGATTGAGAGGCTTATGCAATGCAAGGTGATCCGAGGATGCGACTGATACTCAAGCTATCAATATTGCATAGGTAGCATGATTAGCCATTCTGCATTCTGCACATGAATATGGAAGCACTGCTGACTATTTCTTCCTGCTTGAGGATTGTTAGAGTATGTGGTGGGCCTAATGGGTCCATTAGTCTTAGGGTTAATTAGAGATAAGGGTCGCTTGCTTAGGGGTCAAGTAAGCCTTGCTTGGGAGTCAAGTAAACCTCTCTATATAAAGAGAGGAGATGTATCAATCTAATCAAGCAAGAATTAAGAAGGAAATCCATTCCCTTTTTGCCCACGGCCGGGCAAGAGGGAAGGGATTTCCTTCTTAATTTGCTTGATTAGATTGATACATCTCCTCTCTTTATATAGAGAGGTTTACTTGACTCCCAAGCAAGGCTTACTTGACCCCTAAGCAAGCGACCCTTATCTCTAATTAACCCTAAGACTAATGGGCCCATTAGGCCCATCACATACTCTAACAAGGATGAACCTTTGATCTTTTGAATGGCGGCCCTCTCTCTTTTTCTTTATTTCTTTTTTGATTTTTGTGAGAGAGAGAGAGAGGCATCAATATTGACGAAATTTGCAGGGTCAATGACAACAAAGCGCTTTTGGGTCTTTTTTAACTTGATGAGTGTGCTTATGGAATAATCAACTATTGTGGGATAGCGAGAGATGTGTTGTATGTATGGTGTGACAGATGGAAGAAATGGTTTATTTTCCGGGATTTATATAGTTAACCAGCAGAGTTTGTGAAATCCTGATGAAGGAATGCAATGTCGAGTGTTGAAGAGGCTAGCAAACATAAGTTACGCAAAAAGAATGACTGGATTTCAAAGACTTCAGACTAGAGGAACATCAAACTTAACAATACGCACTAAAAATTCCGATTGCAATAATCAAAGGTGAATGAAATATGCTGTTTTTGGCATTGGTGGGGAAGAAAAAATAGAAGAGAATAAAATCACCTTCACCATACTAAACTCAGGAGGTTCTAGGAATAAAAATTAGCAAGCTCGAGTCTTTTTGCTCAATCAATGTTCATCAATCACCTAGTAACAAGTGTTCTCTACCTTTACGACTATACGTATCAGCTGAAAACTCTCTTGTGTTATTTAATTCAGCATGGCAATGAATTCAGAGATTATGAGAGTGCTCAAAAGCTAGACTGCCAACTTATCTAAAGCTGGAAGTTCTCTAACCTAGGTCTCATGAGGCAATAAGAGTTCGACAATTGCACATTGAATACAATCTATCGTAGCTAAAGCAGTCATGAATTTCAGGAGGGGTTTGCTCACCTTCCATGGGCAGAAGGAGTTATACCTTCCCAAACATGTGCAACAGGTCACATCTATCAAGAACCCAAGAACCATAATTTGGTCAGAAAGCTTGGAACTGAACACGATTATACACAAGTTATCTTTTAATCTTGTATACAGATGCAAAGAGAGAACATTAGTCATACCAGTTAATAACAACAGGAGGGAATTGGCTGCAAACAAGCACTAATATGATTGAGGTGCATTCTTTTCTTGTAAAGTTCCTGCATTCATTAAATTTCAATAAGCAACAACAGTTATGACAGAATCCAAGAACACCTGGTATTGGCATCAGTCTAGCATTGAATTGAAAACACTGCAGACCTTAATTTCAGTACAAAGTCACTGGATCTCATTTCTTCCACCATTATGCTGTTGTGATCTTTTGGCCGCCGCAGCAGAAAAAACCAAGTACACCACCAAGTCTTCATGAGCAATGACCGAAATGTAAATGCAAAGTAACTATAAACAGCCAGAATGAGCATAAGAACACCTGTACAGCAAACAAATAATGTTGAGTACATCATAAATTTTAGGGGGGGAGGGAGGGGGTGACTTTGAAATGGATTTATGGATTTACATATAGGATGAAGATACCACACAATGACCGAAATGGATTTATGGAGAGAATTTTGCAAGGCGAAAAGAACGTATGGAGCCCTGCATAGTAAATAGAATGAACATTCTGCTCAGAATTCAGATTATGCAGTAATTATGAGGTAAAATCAAACGAGAAAAAAATTGACTTGAAGCTTTGGATCAGGAAGAAGCAATGTAAATAATATGTACCGTTTTTTTTATAGGGTAATTGTGATCTTACATATGCACACAACGATATATTAATTTATTCTCAGAGAGAGATGCCACGGAGATTCTACAAGGCTATGATGTTGGAGCAGTGTGTGAATGCATAGATTCTACAAGGTTAGAAGAATTTACAACTCAGCGGCGGAGCACAAAAATCAAAGTACATGTTCAGATTATGTGGTAACGATGTAAACTGAACAAGAGAAATGACTTGGCATATTTGGGATAAGGAAACAAGTACGTACTCAGCAGTCAATAATGACACGTGAAGCGAAAACTGCTCCAGGTTTTCAAAACAATAGCAGAACACCAAACAACGTTTTTTTTTTCTCTAAGCAGTGTGCAGGAACTATCGCAGTACTGGTTGATTAATTAATTGCATGTACTAACCAGAGTTGTTGATACAATGGAGACCATCATGCTTGCCGCTGGCACCAGAAACCATGCTTGAATCCATATAGAATTCTAGGAGGCTATAAGAACATCCACACTGAAGGAGAACCCTGCACGCTAAAGTAAAACAGGTGAGCTATTTAGAAGAAAACAAGTGTGATGAACCAAACAAAACAAATAAGAATTATTTTGACGCTTATGAAGTTAGTAACCAAAAAGGTAGGGGGAGGAACTGGGAATGAGTAGTTAAGTTTGTTACGTACCTTGGATGGTCAGGCTCTGACAATTGGAATGGTTCCTATTAGCTTGTGGCATGCCCTTTTTAGCTCCTCGCTGTTGCCCTCAAGGACATCTAACTCTAGCATTAAACTAGGAAGGCCATTCTTGGGGAGCGACTTGATGGCATCGCAGTGGCAGATCCTCAATATTTCCAGAGAAATTGGGAGGGCATTTGGCAGCGACTTGGTGGCATGACAATGTTCCATCACTAATTCCTGCAAAGAGCTCGGAAGGCTGGGCAGCGACTTGATGTCATCACAACTTTCGACCTGTAATTTCTCGAGGTTGATAAGGTTGTGTAGCCCTGCAGGTAGGCGTTGCAGATTGAATCCACACGAAAATTCGAGCTCTTGGAGGGAGGTGAGGAGTTGAAGAGCCTCCTCTTGCTCCTTTGTCAAGCGCTCCATCTCTGTGCCGAAACTGAGGTATAGTTTGGTGAGGGTGGAAGAGAGGAGGCTGCAGATGGGCGCAGCAAGGAATCCTGTGTTGATCTCCGTACATAGATAGAAGAGCTTGGAGGAACAGGCAAAAACCTCTTTGTCATGCGGCCGTGAGGGGTCGAAACCAGCAAAGAAATCGGAGTCAGCATAAAGGTGTAATTTTGTGAGGTGGCCGTGGGCGAGGAGGGGCCATAAGCCCTCTTCTGTCGAACCTCCCAATATTCTCAACATTAATCCGGTGAGAGAGGTGAGGTTTGAGAGAGGTTGCAGAGTCTCCATGTGCTTCACGTCCAATAAGTCGAGGTCTTGCAGACAGGTCGGGAAAGGGAGAAAAGAGGAGATCAGCGAGGATGAATAAGAGGACAGGAACTCGGGGCACTTGTCTATCCACAACGAGCGGAGGCAGCGAAGACGTTGGAGCCCCCCTCCTGCTTCTGTGTGGTTGTCATGCGATGAATTGGCGAGTAAGCTCACATTTGAGCAATTATAAATCATCAACTCCTGTAGCTGGGAAGGCAAGAAGAGAAGTCCTTGTGCTGCCGCTGCTATTATTATTTCCTCCTCTCCGACTCTTGTCTGCTGCTCCTGCTCTCTAGAAACAGTTTCCGCATCCTCCACCACACCCAACCCAGTTATAATCTTGCACTCGCTTATAAACAACTCTGAGAGGTTGGGAAGGAAAGATAGAAGCAGTGTCAGTTCTTTCCCACTAGCATCACACCTGCTGATGTGGAGAACTTCAACTGGAAACCTGTACATGCCATGATACCAATCCCAATCAACCGGCGGCAAGACACTGCTCACACCCTCTATATCGATCTTCTTCAGAGATGTTAGCACTCGGAGTTTATCCAGCGACAGGAAAGGGATTATTTTCATATGAAACTTTTCTAGGTCAGTTAGGTTAGAGAAATTCAACCCACTCCAGAACTCATCGCCCTCACCACCTTTTCCCTCAATGCCCAAGCTAAATTCTTTTCCATAGCTTGGGTAAACCAGCTGCTCAATACCAGTTCCCACTCTTTCTAGCTGAGCAGAGCACGGAGCACCAGTCCACCAAGGGATAGAAGGCATAGACACTAGTTTCGGGCAGTAAAAAATGACAAGCTCCCGTAGTCTAGGAAACCAAGCCATTTTCTTCTCCTGCTGTGCTTGAGAGCAAGTAGGATGTGAAAACGGTAACTCCATGAGTTCAGAGCAATCTTTAATGATGAGAACTTCCAAGTGAGAAAATAAAGAACAATTGTCATTTCCAACCCATTTTTTCAACCTATATATGTTACTTAATTGTAGCCTTTTCAAATTATGGAAGCCTGGAGACGAGATACTACAACACTGATACTCTTCACCGTGCTCATTAACCATCCACATCTCTCCCAGAGGTGGAAGATTCTTCCAAGATACATTATCAAGACAAAGAGATTCCAAGCATTTAACTGAGAGATTCTCACATAGCCATGCTGGGCAATTGGTGCCTCCATGTCCTCTAATGCACAAGTCTTGAAGATTGCTATGTGGTACAAGACTTCTAAGAACATTGTCTTCTTTTACAGGATCATTATTAGATGGCCAACTACCCCATTGTAGTATGAGTTCTCTTAAGTGGTTCTTGCGCAACAATTTCGATTCATTTGCTTCCTCTTCTGTTTGCACATTTTCGAGATTATAAATGCCAAGTGATCCCCCAAGCTCTGTCAGTGGCCCGAGCTGACTCAGTTCAAAACCATCACTCTCCTTTCCCACATTAAAATTTCTTAATTCCTGAAGGAATTTTAGTTTTCCCACCCCATAAATGTCAGAATGAAATTGAAGCATGTTTTTTGGCAGCAAAAAATGATGTAGCTTTACAAGGTTGCTAATATTTCTAGTTGAACTAACACGGCATTGCACACTTTGCAGATCAATAATCTCTAAATGATACAATCTAAACAATGCACTTGGTAAGCACAAGTCCTGGCAATACAACGACGACTTGATCCTTAGGTAGTGAAGATGGACAAGTTTTGAAAAGTTATGCAATATGTCCTCCAAATTATATGATGCTTCGGACAAAAATATAACACGAAGGGCCGTAGCTTCCCTTAACAATCCACCAAAATTTTTGACAAAGCTTCCATGGTAATCACCAAATAACATTAAAGTGCGTAGGTGTTCAACTTTCAGCCGTTTATCTAGTGCACTCAAATTTTCATTGCAGTGTTCAAAGGACACCCTGTCCTCTACATCCGTGTTATCTATGATTATAGAAAAGTGACGTACACACGGGGGAATTTGTATGTGCCTCATATTAGAACTATAGATGCTAAGACATTCAAACGATGAAACCTTCACTTCCCTGACCTCCTTGCCGAGATCCAGGCCACCCCCGTATCGGGCCGCCACATTAGGTGGCTGCTCATTGGGGTTCTCGCCTGGACGATCTGGATTGTGCGTAATAAGCTTGTCATTCAGCGGGTTCCTCTCCGCCGCGCTACTGATGCTGTGTTCAAATTGTGTGGTTATTTGCAGCTCTGGCAGCCGCTTAGCCGTCACCAGGACCGAGACGCCATCACCACCATCATCTCCGACCTTCGCGTGATGGCTCTCCGCTTGGCTCCGCTGCTCCCTCCGCCACCGCCCGAGCCAGATTAGCTCCCCTTTGATGTTGCGGTTGCGGTTGTCCCGCAGTCGTTTCTTTGCTTTTTTTTCTTTTGGGCTTGTTGAGCTGTGCCTCGGCAGAACCGATTCGTACTCTTTGTCCGTGCGACTGTGTGTGTGGGTGAACTTATGTGTACCGTTTGGCTGTGGTGGTTTGCTTTATTTATAAAGCGGGGCGAAAGCCTTTTTCGGTAACTCATGCAGTAAGTCATGGATGACATCATAAGGATGGCCATCTTCCGTTTTATTCATTCTAAAAAATCCATGGTTTACCAAGTCAGTCAAATAGCACAGTCCAATATCTTCAATTTTTTTTCTCTTCTGATTCTGGTCACATGAGTGTAAAATGTCTAGTCCAATCCAGAAGTGAACCAACTCTTCACTACCAAATTCATAATCTTCAGGAAACAAAGCACAGAAAGAAAAACATTGTTGCAGATGGAAAGGTAGATGATCATAGCTGAGCTTTAAAGCTGGCATAATATCATTATCATTGCTTTGTGATTCCCATTCTTTACTTTCTAGAACATTTGTCCAGTGTTTCAATGTAAGTTTGTTTCTCAGTAATCTACCAACAGTTTTTGCTGCAAGAGGAGAACCCTTCAGCTTGTTTACTATTTTGCTCCCAACTTCAGATAATTCTGGATGGTCAACCCATGGTTTCTGGTCACCAAATACACATTCTTCAAAGAAATACATAATGTCTTTAGGACATAGATGCTCCAATTCCAGCGAGCATTCAGTTGTCTTAACCATGTTTGCTACCTCGGGTATTCGAGTCGTGACTATAACCATGTTACCTTTTGCCCCCTCTTTTTTAAACAGATTTAGTAGTTTTTTCCACTCATTCTCATGATGTGTCCATACATCATCTAAGACAAGCAAAACCCTCTTTCCTTTTATTCTTTGCATGATAAGTTCTTCATCGCTACAATTGTTGTTTTCATTGTTAACTCTGGGGATCTTGTTCACAATGTCTTTTGCCAACCTATTCACATTAAAATCGAAAGAGACACATACCCAAATGGGAACTTGGAAATGGCTCTTCATTTGTTCATATATGTGTTGTGTGAATGTTGTCTTCCCAATACCCCCCGTGCCAACAATTGGAAGTACAGTAAGTTCACGACACTCACCATCAACAATTTCATCCACAATAATTCTTTTTTGGCTATCCCTCCCGTATAATTTAGGCTCTATGATCTCTGGGGTGGTTTTGGCTCTGTTCATTATAGTTTCAGGTCAGGGGTACGGCTGAAGCCTAGTAGCTCTAGATTAAGAATGGTGGAGACCATACCACATACAGGCTTTAACTGTTCTATGATACCCTTTATTTTTGTAGACATTTCTACCCTATCAAACTTTAACTTTGGTGCTTGCACAACATGATTCTTCGGTTGAGCCTTTGGGGAGAGCCAAGCGCCACAAAGAAATCGATGTCCATTTCCTGGAGCGTTGGAGGATTCCAACATGACAGTGCCAAGATCATCATCGTGAACAGATGGAAAAGAATAGCATGGGAAGTGTTTACCGACAGCGTGGGCAGCTTCACGAGCGCTGGAGGCAACCTTTGGTGTGCATCCGCCATGAATCTTCTGGACAACCTCGTTGGCAGGTGACAAGGGAGAGGATCTAATCTCACGACGTCCACAAAAGCGGAGGCCTGAGAGGCATCCTTGTTTGCCATCGCCATGTTGCTCGTCAGCAGCACGAGAGCATGCCGGTGGCTTGAGCTTATTCACACACGCTCTGGCCGTGTGGCGAGCGTTGAGGGCAAGGTCTTGGATGCAGCCCGCAGCATGCACGTTGGCAGCATGGTAGGTGCCGTCGAGCTCATCCTGGATGCGGAAGTAGTCGAGCTCATCGAGCATGTCCTCAGCCCCGTATGCGAGCTGCCGCAACTTATCTAGCAGCTCCCCAAAGGCATGGTTGTGGATCTCCCTGCCCCGGACGTTGTTCAGCATCGCCTGCGCGTACAACAGTTGCATCTTTAGGGCCTCCATGTTGGATCCAAGCATGGAGCTTGCACCCCATGCCTCCAGTACGCCGCAGACAGTGGGCGCAACGCTTTGCCCACCACCCAGCTTGCCGCGGTGATGCCAACTGTCTCCATCAATTGGAATGGATCCTGCATGCAATCAATCAAGATATACTGAGTCGAAGATATTGAAGGAATTTATTTCAGACATGGTTTTCACTTTCAGTGAGATTTCGGTGAAATTCACAGAATTTCAGTAATTTCAGCAGACACTGAAATATTATGTTTCGGCCAAAATATTTCAGCAATTTCAGTATAGCACAACAATTTCGATATTTTTCAAAATATTTTTTAAATTTTTCAAATTTTTAATTGAATTCAAGTGAATATTTCGGTCATTTGGCTGAAATGGAAACTGAAATCACTGAATTTCACTGAATTTCAGTGATTTCGGTTGGTGCTGAAATTTTTCTGAAACTGAAATTGAAAACCATGATTTTAGAGCCCTATGGGGGTTATATATAGACCGGTGCTAGGAAAATAATGTGTTATTTGTGCAGATGAAGCTTCACAAGTACTATTATTGATGAAATCAAATACTTTACTATTGGATGGCACACGTAACCAGCAATTATGAGGTACTAATGCTCATTGAAAATAATTTCATGTATGCCTACCAGGAGGACCGGAGGTCAGGCCACACTGCAATGTAAAGTGTTGTTACCAGAGAGAATGGATGGTGGATATGCAAGAAGCTTGGGAGGTGATATATATTTATAGGTGCAAGAAGCTTCAAATTTACAGATGCGAAACTGAGAGAGCAAGCAAAGACTTGCATTATTAAATCTCGTGACGGGCATCACTAATACTACACAAGATGTATGGTGCCCACTGGGTACATCTAACCCGTTTCTGAGATTCACAGAACTACAAAATAATGCCGTCGATCATCAACGGGAATTCAACGGTAATGGGGGAATTAATCAACCATGGGCAGTGGTGAGCTGATACATTTCTTGTTATGCAAACAGCGACAGCTGATTGATGCTTTGCTGATCCTATGTTGGTGCAAACACTCCAAGGAAGGAAACAAAGGCATCTCAAGGCAACACGTATTCTGTTTCCTTTTTATGGGGTGAAGCAACGCATTTATACATATATGCTTGCCCTTTTGTAGAGAAAGAGGAAAGGAATTAGTAGGCAAGGGGTAACCATCACAAGGAATCAAGCGGCAGTGCTGATGCTGAAGGTGATGTGAGTCACCTTTTATGTGCAGCTTCAGCTTTAGCACACCGGATGGTGCAGAGCAGCCAAGCCATTTGTTCCTTGTCTGGCATGCATGATGCAATGTTCCTCTGCTTGCTTGCCTTGGCTGAGGCTGAGGCGAATCTTTGATTTGGTCACTGGCAGGAGGCTACTCTGTCTGTTGTTCTTTGTATAAAAGCGCAGACACACACAGAGTCTGAAGCTTGCATCCAAACCCTGACGAAACAGAGGAATCCTTCCCAAATGGTGCAGAATAACTCTAGGCTCGTATCAACTAGTAGGACCAATGCAGAACAGCCTTCATGACGAAACAGAGGAATCCTTCCCACCCCCGCCCGCATATCCACCGGCTTCATGCCGGTTGCCAGCGCATCGAATCGACAGCATAAATCATACGCGACACAAGAAGAAGCGCCGGCCAGGAAGAGAAGGGCTTACCGAGTGGCGTCGGGTGCGGAGATCACGGCGGAGAGCGAGCGGAGGCAGAAGCCAGAAGTCATAGCTGCCGTCGCCGGCGGCAATCTCGGGCGAATCCATGGCCGGCCGCCGCCTTCCTTGTGTGTGTGCGTGTGTGACCTTGTCAGTGACGACGACTGGAGGTGTAAACCCAACAAGAGCCCGAATAGCCCTTCAAGGCCCAGATCCGTAAGTCAGGCCCACGTCTATAACAGCCCAAGATTGGCTACCGAGTCCACATGAGATTTTCTTTTTCTAGTCTAGAAAAAAAAAGGAACAAACTCTTGCTTTCATTGGCCTGTGTCGTTCTACTCTGTTCCACTTCTCTATGTGATTACAAAAACCACAGATCGTGTCTATTGGAATAGAACTTTTAAATCTCTTCCAGTCCATACTACTCCCTCCGTCCCAAATTACTCGTCGTTGAAATGGATGTATCTAGAACTAAAATACATTTAGATATATCCATACGTGCGGCAAGTAATACAGTCAGCAGGTTGAGATACCATGGTATTGCAACGAAATAAGAACTGGCTACACTGAAAATAGATGCCCATAATTGCTGACAATATAGTGAATCAAAAAATCAGTCCGCTTTAATTAGCACCATTCATTCATTCATAGGACAGGTGCTAGTGAAGCTAGTAAAAAGGAAAGAAAAAAGAATCACGTGGGAGCACTGCCCATTCTCTCTTCACTATACATTCTTGCTACAAAGAGAGGTACAGGATACTGTATGATTTCTCTCAGCCTTCTGCCTCCCTTGCTGACTCCCCACTCAAGGGGAAAACAGTATCTGCGGACCGCGGTACATTGGCATGGCAGACCAAATTTCTTCACGGGACCGGCGCTGCTGAATCAAAGCGCCCGTGCACTTCTAAAATTCCTGAAAGCTTAGCATGGAGAGACTGCAAACAACTGCTCATGTGCAACCAACTATTATAATCCTCGTAGACTTTGGACAGAGACACTTGCCACAAACTTAGCAAAGTATCAATCTAGCAATTGAGCACAAGCTTAAATAACAACTTCATTCATTGCCATGAGGGAACTCGAGAGTTCCGAGGATGTGTTTAAATTTTGTGAGAATGAACAACATCAACAATATAGCGATCAATGTTTTCGAACACTATATCGACGAAAAAGGGTTTCCCCCCGCTTTATATTGTAAGTTGTTTGACTTCAATTTCAATAACAAAAGGAAACAAGAGCAAGTGACTGGCCCAAGTAAACTAGGCCACATCTTTTCTCTCGAAATAACTAATCATTCAACCAAGTTGAACTAGAAGTAAGAGTAGTTTGTACGACTATTTACGGAGCTCCAGTACATGGATGACAGCAGTGGCAACAGCATAAAGCTGAAGCAAAGCGAGCCTTTACATTGATTCAGTTACTACTGTCAATATAGCAAAGCTGAAGCTTCTGCTGTTAATAGTTACACCTGAATTTTGATTGTGAGTAAAATCTGAGAAATTAAACCACCAGTTGGGACAAATTCTGGCAGAGCAGGAGTTCAACTGAAAAATGAAAAGATAGAGCTGGGTAGCGCAGCGGAGGATGGATCGATGACAGATGTATGAGAGATTCGGTGAGTGCAAGTGTAGCAATGGCCCCAACCAACAGATACCATAGTTTTAAATAGCGCGCTAAGCCTCTTAGCGGCGAACCTCTTCTAAAAGCTATAGCATGCTATAGCGGAGCTATAGCGCGCTATTTAAAATGTTTATTCATTTGTTTGGACCAACGTCTCTTAGCGCAAACCTTTTGTAAATGCTATAGCGTGCTATAGCGAAGCTATAGCGGGCTATTTAAAACAATGACAGATACAAAATGGCTGTCAGCCAAGAACCCGGTGGCGCGAGCGAAATAGGAAAACAAAACAGAGCTTTAAATCTCGCACCCAAAGTCTTCATTCAGTCTTGAGCCAGTTACTTCACTCCTCACATAGCAAGGCCTTGTTTTTCTGGGGTTCCTTCCCGATCTGGAAGGAGAAGACAGCACAGGCGCGTAGACAGAGGAAGCAGAACAGACGTACATCACGAAACTGAAAATGGGAGACTTGGCTCGGATCTAGCATGTAGTAAGTAGAGCTTGGTTAGTAGGGCTTGCTCGTTCGAATGAGTGGTCCCGGACGAACCACCGCTACTCCTAGGATGCTACTTCTTCAGTAAGGCCCAAAAACAAACCCAAATCTCACCGGATCTCGCCTGGACAAGACAAGCACACTCATACCCTGTGCTTGTGCAGTCGAATCTTGTGTTGTAAACAGAAATCAGAGGATTTTTTTCCTCAGAAAATAAAAACAACATGGCAACAACGATTTGTTCAGATTGCCAGTTGGATATAAGGCAACCGGGAAGATTCCGCAGTGAACCATTATAGTGTCTTTGTTTAGTTACGCGTTAGCACAGGCAATCAAAAGTGACACCCAAACATAGGTTCAGATATGAAGATACTATTGCAAAGAACTACATTTCATTTCACTGAATATACATGTCCACACTGAGAAGAACAAATGAAAAAAAATTGGCCTGTTTTCATACCACTCATCCAAACCTGCTACAGGTTGAAGCTACAAGGGAAATAGTACTAGGTGTGAAAAAACCATTCTCTCTTCCTTATAGCATTATTAGGGAGAAAGTGGCTACAAAGAGAAACAAAAGGTATATATGATTCATCTCAGGCTTCTTCCTTTCTGATTCTTCACTCAAGAAAGTGTCTCAGATCACGGCCAGATGATTAAGGCTCCTGGTTCAACATGTCCACTTGCTTGTGAAATACCTGAAAGCTTAGAATAGAGAGATTGCAAACAAGTGTTCATGTGCAAACAATTATTGAAATCCTCATGAGCTTCGGACAGAGACTCTTCCCACAAACTTGTTAAAGTAGCAAGCTAACGATTGAGCACACACTTAAATAACTACTCTATTCATTGCCAGCGGGGAATATATTTCATTTTTTTGAGAGTGACCAGCATCAACAATATAGCTATAAAAGTTTCTGAACACTAATCACTTGGTTGTTTGACTTCAATGTCAAGAACAAAAGGAAACTTGAGTAGCCAACAATTTTATTCCTTTATGAATCTTCCAAGAGCAGGTATCTAGTGAAATTACCTTGTCATGATCTGGAATTACTCTCATTACATAATTATAGTCCTCACTGGCCAGTAGCCCAAGTATTCCCTATCTACTTTATATTTGTGGAAAGCTTATCTGGAGCTTGGTAAGGTAATTCAAAAAAAAATAAGCAAATCTGAAATCTTTGATTGTAAAGCTAAATAAGAGTTCAACTCCAGTACAAAGAAGTCGATCTTCACATTCCAGTCATTCGAAAAAGTAGTATCAGGGTATGTGGGAGGGAATGGACTCACGCCAAAGAAATGATTGGAGAGGCCTATGCAATGTAAGGTGATCCCAGGATGTGAGTGATGGGAACATTATCGATATGCATAGGTAGTAGTTTGATTTATCTGCACATGAATATGGAAGCTCTGCTGGCTATTTTGTCCTGCTTGAGAATGAACCCTTTGATCTTTTGCATGGTGTTCATCTGTCTTTTTTTTTTCATTTGTATCTAAGAGAGAAATCAATGCTGGTGAATATAGCTCTTCATAATAATGAAGTTTGCAGGGTTGATGGCAATAAAGCGCTTTAGAGTCTTCTCGAACTTTGATGACTGTGCTCATGGAATAATCAACTACTATGGAATACCCAGTGCAGAGTGATGCACTATATAGGTAGGTATGGTGTGAACAAATGGAGGGCAATGGGTTAATTTCCGATATTTGTATATGTACGCCGGCAATGTTCATGATATCCTTATGAAGGAATGCAATGCCGAGTGAAGAGGCTAGGAAGTGTAAAGTTACGCGAAGAGAATGACTGGCTTTGAAAGACTTCAGACTAGAGGAACATCAAACTTAACAATACGCACTAAAAATATTCAAATTGCAATAATCAAGGCTCATGGAATCTTCTCTATTTTTGGCATTGGTGGGATAGAAAAAAAAATACTCCAAATCAAGAAGAGAATAAATCACCTTCACCATACTCAACTCAGCAGGTTCTATGAATAAAAATTAGCAAGCTCAAGTCTTTTTGCTCAATCAATGTTCATCAATCACCTAGTAACAAGTGTTCTCTACCTTTACGACTATACGTATCAACTGAAAACTCTCTTGTGTTGTTTAATTCAGCATGGCAATGAATTCGGAGATTATGAGCATGCTCAAAAGCAAGACTGCCAACATATCAAGAAAGCAGCAAGTTCTCTAACCTTGGTCTCATGAGGTAATAAGAGTTTGACAATTCCACTTTGAATACAACCTATCATAGCTAAAGCGGTCGTGAATTTCAGCAGGGGTTTACTAACCTTTCCACAGATCTGCTACTACTTAATTGATAAATTCCAAACTTGTCCACAGGCCACATCTATCAAGCAACCAAGAAGCTTAGTTTAGTCTAAAAGTTTGGAACTTAAGATAAATACATGAGTAACATTTTAGACTTTTACATGTGTGCGAATAGGCAACATTGGGCATACCAATTAGTGACAGCTTAAGATCTCGGCTGGCTCCAGGCAACATGCAAGCACTATGTATTCTTGTAAAGGTCCTGTAATTAACAAAATTTCAGTAAGCAACAATAATTATGAAGAATGCAAGAAAAACTTGAATCGATATCAATGCAATACCGAACTGAAAAAACTGGAAACCTTATATTCAGTAGCAAATCAGCAATATATATTCCAGCATTATGATCCTCACTGCCAAACAAGATAAGTACACCATCCAGTCTTGTTGAGTGACCATCAAAATGTAACTGCAAAGTATCTCAGAACGAACCAGAACAAGCATAAGAATACCTGCACAAGAAACAAATAAAATGTTGAATGCATGATAAATTTCGTCCATGAAGAGAAGTAAATTCTGAAATAGTGTTAACTGAGGACCACATTGGTTTTCTTGATATTTCACAATTAAAGAGAAAACATCTAGGTATAAGTAATATGGTTGGAGGAGTTTAACACATACTTACAGATTTGTGTACTATGTACAGTAAGAAGATACAACACAAGATCCTCATGTGCAGACTTTGTATGGACGGGGAGGATTCAACAAGGCTAAAAAGTGTACAACTCCCAAGACAAAGAACCTGTAAAGTAGATCAAAACTGAGTGTGTTCAGATTTTGCAGTTATGAGGTAAATCAGATACTCCCTCCGTCCCAAAATAAGTGTCTCAAGGTTAAGACACTTATTTTGGGACGGAGGGAGTACAAAATATGACTTGATGATGTTGGATATTGGGATGAGGGCAGACAGCAAAGTTTTTTTTAACTTGGATCGGTCTAGTACTCTAGTATGATTTTCAGGATAGCTCCTCGGTGATGCAACATGGTGCTTAGTTCTCGTAAGTCAAAGCCAAAACAAGCACTGAGAGCATCGCTGTTGTACAACCTATAATGTTCCATGATAACACTGTTTTCACCGCTCAAACGGTCCTTTGTCAAAACAGCGGTGTTCTGAAACTGCTGCTCTTTGCAAAATCCCTGCAGGTCCAGTGTTCCTCTGAACTAACACTGAAGTACAAATTCCAGGTTCAACCTTGCGTGACTCTGTCTGTCGACTTGATGGGACTTTCTCTACTCCCTTCACTTGTTTCCTTGACAAACACAAGGAAACCTGCAGCAAAAAACAAATGGTGAATCTGAGGGAACAAAGAACTAGTCCTGTGCTATGCCAAAAAGGAAACAAGGTATGTTTTGAGAATAATTTAAATTCGCCATGATATCTGGAAAGATACAAATAGATACATTATCCTCAGATCAGGCTAACAAAGTTAATTTTGCACAGGCGAAAGGAAAAAAAATCTCACTTTTGTGTATTATTATTCTACTAGGAACACACTCTCGTAGTTGGTGCACATAAGCATAATGGTAATAATTTTCCAATTGAATAGACAGGCCCTCCGATTGTCCGTCACATACTCGTATATTAATAAAAACCATGTGCTCAAGAGCAGTGATTTTTAAAGTAATAGAACTGGGAGCAATTTTTATCAGACAGATAACTAAAAGCAGATACTTTTTAGACGATTTGCATCTACTTACCAGATGTATTGAGATGAAGAAAATACCACACAGGACCTCATGCGCCAATTCTCCATAGATGGAGAGAATCCCACAAGGCTAGAAGAATGCACAGCTCCAAGGCGGAGAGGCCAGCTGTACTGTTGATGCAAACAAACGATGTTCAGAATATGCAGTAGCAAGGCAAACCAAACCGAAAGAAAAATGAGTTGGTTTGTGTGGGATCAGGAAAGTGCAAGGGTAATAATTGAAATCAGGAATTGGTACAAGGAAGGTAGTAGTATTTGTTACCTTGGATTGGTCTATAGTTTGATTTCTGGGATGGTTCCCATTAACCGCTTGCACTGCTCTGTTAGCTCGTCGTTGCCGCAATACTGGACATCTAATTCTCGTAGTGAACTCGGGAGGCCATCCTTGGGCAGCGACCGGAGGGCTGGACACCTCCAGATCCCTAATATCTTGAGGTTGGTCAGCTTGTTTAGCCCTGCAGGGAGGTGCTCCAACTCGTCGCAAAACCGAAACTGGAGTTCCTGGAGCGAGGTGAGGCGTTGAAAGGCCTCCTCCTGCTCCTTTGTGAAGCGCGCCATCTCTCGGTTCCCAATAAAGTCCAACGATGTGAGGGAGGAAGAGAGGAGGCTACAGAGGGCGGGCGCATCGAGGAAGCCCTCCATGTCATCTGTCTTGAGATACTGCAGTTTGGATTCTGTCCTCTTATTTTGCTCCTCCTGCATCCCCCACATAGGGTCCCACGCACCAAAGAAATTGGGGATTCGTTGGACATCTAAATGGCTGAGGTGGCCCCGAGTAAGGAGAGGCAACAGGCCCTCGCATCTTAAATCCTCTTTGCAACGATATATGCACAATCGGGTGAGAGAGGTGAGGTTTGAAAGGGTCAGCACGCCGTTTACGGACGTAAGTTCCAGGGCTAGCAGGGAGGACGGGAAAGGGTGGCGAAAAGAACAATCTTTTAACTCCAGGGTAGTTAGGGCTTTGAGAGCATCGAGGGAATGAACTACCAGACCACCACTTCTGATGTCCAACGCCTGCAGAGAGTTGGAGAGATGTGCAGGGAGGACCAACAGCCCATCATCATCCACCGTGTTTGCCCCCACCTCCTCCACCTCTGCTATTTCTTGCAGCTCATCTTTTGCTAGTGTATCATCCATTGTAACATCTGAAGAGGTTGACGATGATACTACTGGTGCTCTTGTTTGCTGCAAATCCACCCCCACAGCAACCTGTGTTATGTTTTCACAACTATATAATCCCAGTTTGGATAGCTTTGGGAGGTGAGATAAGAACTGTGTCAATTCCTTTCCACTAGAACGAGATCTGCAAATAAGAATGTCCTCGACAGGATGCTGCCATTGGACACCACTCTGAACTTCTGATGGCAACACGCGATGATTTGACGACCATGCCCACAATCTCTTCAATGAGGTTAACATTAGAAAATGCTCCAGCTTCAAAGGTGGGCACTTTTCGAACTCCAATTCCTGAAGTTCTGTTAGTTGACTGAATAGTAACAGCTGATCTAAGCTATGCATACCATCCTTTCCAGTAATTTGTAATGCTACTCTAGAGTAGACTAACTGGTTTGGTAGCTTTGATCCCACGCCACTTATCGAGACGTTGCTCAAAGTATGAGTCCAAGGGATAGGAGGCAGTAGGAAGACTCCAGGGCAATTTTCTATCCTGAGTTTTTGTAGTTTGGGAAACCAATCTATGTTCCAGTCTTGTTTCAGTGGGTAAACAATGTGGCTTGAACATGGCAACTCCGAGAGTTTAGGGCAATCTATAATAGTCAATTCTTGCAAACAAGGGAACAAATGAGTGGCCAGTGGTACCCATTTTTCAAAATTTTCTAAGTCCACGAGTGTAAGTTTTACTAGCTTGCAAAAGCTTTGCTCTAGACTAAACTCCTTTATTGTGGCAATATTCTCCACTGTTAGTTCACGAAGATCCCACATCTTCCCCAAAGAAGGAAAAACACCCCAAGAAACACCAACCAGACAAAGAGTCTGTAGAGCCTCAACAACGAGCTTATCACCCAACCACGCTGGACAAGGACCTCTGTGTCCTCTAATGCACAACTCTTGAAGATTTCTATGTGGTCGAAGGCTCTCTAGAACCACTGCTTCCACATCGGATTCAATATTGGACCGCTCACTATCCCAACATAATGTTAACTTGTGCAAGTAGTTTTTGTCTATCAGTTTTGCTTCAACTGCTTTGTCTTTGGTATGTATTTTCTCAAGGTTATAAATCCCAAGCTCTCTTATCTCGTTGAGATGCTCTAGTTGATTTAGTTCAAACCCTTCACTTTCTTTATTGACTGCAAAAACCTTTAACTCCTGTAAGAGTTTTAGTTTCCCGACATTATAAATACCCGAATAAAGATCACCATATTGGGCAAGAAAATGGCACAATTTTGCAAGGTTACTCATGTCTCTAGGTAAAAGTAAAGAACCATCCCATTCTTGTAGATCCAATATCTTCAAATGATAAAATCGGGATAAGGTTGTTGGTAAATGCATCTGGCTGATTGAAGTCCCTAGCTTTAGGAATCGTAGGTGCAGAAGTGATGAAAAGTTATGCAACATGGATTCCAGGGGATATGACAATGTGGGCAAACAAAGAACACGGAGAGCATTTGCTTCCATGAACAGATCACCAAATATGCTGACAAAGCTTTCATCTTCTCCTCCAAATATAATTAATGTTTGCAAGTTTTCAACCTTCAATTTTGTCTTAAGTTTCCTCAACTCACTCTTAAAGGTCTCATCAGTAATTCCATTACTATCATCTGGACCATCTATTATGATCGATAAGTGACGGATAGATGGCCTAATTTCTACTGATCTTACATTAGAGTGATGCAAACTAAGACATTCATGAGATGCAACCTTCAAAGCTAAATCATGCAGCAGGTCATGAATGATATAATATGGATGCCCACCAGTTTCATCTTTTTTGAAAAATCCATGGTTGACCAAATCATTTAAAATGTCCACACCTACATCTTCAACTGTTTTATTTCGATCACCAGAAGGCAAAATATCCAGTCCTATCCAGAAATGAATGAGCTCTTCACTGTTAAACTCGTAATCTTCAGGAAATAAAGCACAACGAGAAAAACATTGCTGCAGATGAAAAGACAGATAATCATAGCTAAGTTTCAATGCAGGCATAATGTCACGCTCACCGGTCTGCATTTCCCATTCTCTACTTTCTAGGACTCTATTCCAATGATACACATCAAGGTGGTTTCTCAATAATCTACCTACAGTTTTTGCTGCAAGAGGGGATCCCTTTAGCTTTTCTGCTATCTTATCCCCAATCTCAAGTAACCCATGATGATCTTTTTGTGATTGCTTATCACGAAAAATGCATGCTCGAAAAAAATCTGTAAACACTCCTTGTTCTAAGCCCTTCAGATCTATTGAACTATCAGTTGTTTTAACCATTTCTGCTACAGCTGGAAACCGAGTTGTCACTAAAATTATATTGCCCTTTGTCTGCCCTTTTCTGAGTGGTACTAAAAGCCTTTCCCAGTCCTCAGATTCACACTTCCAAATATCATCTAATACAAGCAGAAACCTTTTAGAATTTAATCTCTGTTCAATTAACACTTCTGCTCTACCCCCTTTTTCACCTTCCACACTAGGTATTGCTTTTTCAATCTCTTCAGTCAGCTTATTAACAATGAAATTCTGAGATACACATATCCAGACCTTGACCTGAAAATGTTTTTGCACTTCTTGGCTGTGATATATGTGTTGTACGAGAGTTGTCTTCCCTATGCCACCCGAACCAACAATTGGCAGGATAATTAGGTCTTTGTCACTATATTTAACATGAGTAATACTATCTATGATGCTCTTCTTCGCAGTTTCTCTCCCGTACAGTGTTGACTCTATAATGTCAGAGGTGGTGGTGGATGGACTCTTGGCAATGCTTGGGGCGGTAGTATGGCTAGAACCCAACAACTCTAGATTAAGAATGGCTTTGACCTTTGCACATACTGGCTGCAGTTGCTCTACAATATGCTTCATTCTTTTAGACAGATCCACCCTATCAAACTCTAGTTTTGGAGTTTCTTTCACATGCTTTTTCAGGGATGCCTTGTGCTTGCAGGCACCGCAAATGACTGGCATGACAGAACTATCATCATCATGAGTTGGGAGGGATGAGCAATGGAGGAGTTTACCAACATGACGGATGGTGTTGCAAGCACCAGAAGCGAGCTTGCGCATGCATCTTCTGACCTCTTCGTTGGCCTGGTGGTTGTGTGGCGCTGACGGGGTGTTTCCGCGTGCACTCCGCTGCTTGGCACATGGCCAAGCGCAGCAGAGTACTTGTTGCCTTGTATCTTCTTCCCTTTGCTCACTCGGATCAGTACTATGACCAGCCGCACGTGAGCACGGACAGAAGCAGAGCAGTTTGCCAGCAGCTCTAGCGGTGTGATGAGCGTGGAGGTAGAGGTTGCACATGCATCCCTTGGCATGCTCGTCGGCAGCCTCGTAAGTACCCTCCAGCTGGTCCTGGATGCGGAAGTAGTCGAGCTCGTCCAACACATCCTCGGCATTGTACGCGAGGTCCCGCAGCTTCTGCAGTAGCACGTTGAGTGCAGGGTTGTCGATGTCTCGGCCGCGGGTGTTGTTGAGCATCCCCTGCACGTAGAGCAGCTCCATCTTTAGCGCGTCAACGTTAGGGCCTAGCTCCTTGCTCGCAGCCCATGCCTCCAGCAAGCCATCGGCGACAGGGCCCAGCGCCTTGCCCACCACCCATCGTGCTGCGCCTGCGGCCACCTCCATGCTGAAATCAAGGGCGCTGCATGCAGGAAGAGTAATTCATTTCTTTGCAGTTACCCACTAGCTAGCAATAACGGTGATAACATTGTTGATAGGGTAGAATATTGGCGTACAGAAGGAGATTAGCAAAACAATACCAGATGATTGCAGTTGTGAGCGAGAGAGCAGGGAGGCAGAGATTGGTGAAACACAAGACCAGCCAGATGATTGCAGGCGCAGGTGCTGTCGATGTTTGGGTGGAGAGGATAGGGAGATATATATAGACCCCGTGGGGTCATCCATTGCGTGGTATTGGCATTGGTGAGCTGATACTTTGCCGAACCTATGTTGGTGCAAACAAAGTAGCAATGGTCGAGAAGGAGCCAAGGCATCTCAGGGCACACGCATTCTGTTTTTCTGGGGTGAAGCAAGGCATGTATACCTATGCTTGCTGTCCTCCCAAAGCAGGCCCTTTGGTGAACAACAAGGAAAGGAATTAGGAGGCAAGGAATCGGGCACCGGCAGCGGTGAGCTGATCAAAGGTCACCGAATGAGGCATCGGCTTTTCTCTCTGAGATGGTTTCCTTATCCCTTTCCCGCTTTTTGGGTTTCCCTCTTGCTGTTCCGCAAAGCACAAAGCCACCTGCAAATGACACACAAATCTTGTAGTCTCCAGAGGTACTTGCATTTGCAGCAGTAACTTAGCATGTAGTGCAGTAACTAGTATTCCTAAAACTAAAAGACACGGTGAGATAAGTAGGTGAGGTGAAGCGCTGATAATTTGTCGAGATGTTTGCCTTGTTGCTTGTGGCTCAACTCTAGTATGAGATTTGACTGGGTGAAACATCACAATCAGAAGTTCAGAACAGTCGGGTTAACGCCAAGGGCCTAAAAGAGGAAATATTTCTGTCGACATTTCGGTGTTGTTACAGTAACAATAAAAGCGCAATTCACAATTTTTTTCTTCCCAAATGCTGCAGGGGGACTGTAATATCATATGAGTAAGCTACAACAGCCTGCTCGCCTTCGCGCGAACGCATCCAGCAACGCATTTGGGTCCACAGGATGACAGGAAAGGACCAGCCGGGAAGGGGGGAGAGGGGCTTGGAGGGAGATGCGGGCCACTTACCGAGTGGAACCGCCTGCGGCGAGAGACAGCGGGCGGAGGTGGAGGTCCTAGCTGCCGCCGCCGGCTACTGGTCTCCGGCGAAGCCATGGCGGCGGCCGGACTTGGTTGGTTGTGTGACCTTGTCGCCGCTGAGGAGGGCATTTCCTAAACGGCGCCCGTTGCGCCCGTTACAGGCATGGGCGCACACCCCTGCGATACTCTGGGCCGGCCATACATAGAATTTTCGGACACGTACTGAACATTTTGTGGAAATACGTTGAACAACTTGCGAATACACATTGAACATTGTGTAATATATACTGAACAAAATTAAGAAACATAGTGAACAATTGTATACTCATTGTGTGTGTGTGTGTGTGTGTGTGTGTGTCGAACAATTTTTGAATAATACACAATGAACATTTTAAATAATACACGATGAACATTTTTGAAACAATATGAATATATGTGTCAAACAATTTTTGAATATGCATTCAACAATTAGTAAAAACGTTGAAAATTTTCATAATATACGATGAACATTTTTATGATACACGACGACCATTTTTATATGCAAAGGTGAACAATTTTCATAATACACAATGAACATTTTTCTTAATACAATGAAATTCTATGTAATACACAGTGATCTTTTATAAAATTTGGTGAAAGTTTTTGAATACATGAACTTTTTTCTAATTCGCGAGTTTTTTAAAACTTATTTCAGATTTTTTTTTCTTTTCCAAAAAATCACGTCTTTCTAAATTGTTTGTACCAAAAATAGTGCGGTTAGTGTTGTTGTTAAATTTCTCGCGCTGTAATGAATCACTAGGTTGTAGTAGATGCGCTGGTTAGGCACGCTGCGTCGTAACTACACGGCGCGAGATCGAATCCAGTTGGACGCCAGTTGCCTGTACCGGCGCTTAATGCGCCGTATAGGAGCTCCCGCTGAGGAGTGAGCAGAGAGGACGGGTCAGCGGGTCTGGGACCTGAAGCCCAGTGAAAGGCCCAAATATGCTAGCCCACGTCATTCAACATTTGTTTTCCCTTTTGCCTTTCTTTGATTTGTGCTTGTTTTTTATTCCTACAGAAAACTGGAGACCTCGCAGGGGGTTACAAACTTACAATGAACCAAGGGCGACATGTCGGTCCATATGATCGACATCAACAACTAACAAGTAAACTTCGAGTAATTATGTGATACAACATTAGCCTGCCTACTTTCTCAAAATTTTAACAACACTAGCATGGTGTGCATTCGATTTTTTCGGTTTGATTCGGTTCGGTTTATACAGTATATGGTTCATATGGTTTTTATACTTTGGTTTATATGATTTATACATAGAACTGTTCAGTTTCGGTAATAATCATTTACTTTCGATTCGGTTTCAGTAATAACCAAATTAACCAAAGTTGACGCAAATTTCTGAGCCAACACATAACTTTTCCATGTGTAAAAACACTTAAAAAATGAAAAAGAAGGGACGTTGGATAAGCAGTCAAGCCAATCACGTAAGTTGAAGCACTAAATGGGGTAGACATTACTATACTATAGCAGCCATTACGCTTTTGAACCCAAAAAAAAAACTTAATTTCGGTAAATTCAGTTTAACCAAAATGGTTTTCGGTTTCTACTGATAAAAATTAAAATGAAAATGGTTTTCATATTTCAAAATTGAAACCGAAACCTAAAAAAACAAATTTCAGTTTGGTTTGGTTTGGTTTGGTTTTTAGTTCGGTTTTGGACACTCTTGCTAGCATGTGAGGTAACATCCATCATCTTTTGTGTGACGTAAGTATTAGGTATTAATTTATATTTTCCATACATTTATATCGAGGGTTTTACATTGATCCTAACGGTGGTATTGGAGGGAGTAAGTGGAATTTATAGTTGAGGGGTTGCCGTGTCAGGAGATCAAGTGTCTTGGAAACAGAAACACAAAAGACATGATATACCCAACTTCATGCTCAAGTCATACTTAATGTGTTGCTCTTTTCTTTATATGTAGAGAATATAGAGGATTACCATGCCGAGGGAGGAACTCGACTAGTTTGAGGAAATTCAATGAGTTTATGATGATGGTGGTGATCTTGGTGAAAAATGTTGAAAATCGCCTACACTGTATGGATTTTTTGTAAGGTGAGGGAGACGACCCCCTCTACGTTGCCCTTGTTGCCACTTATATAGCATTGGTTATGGACAACTCCATGCCCAGGCGCACAGGGACAAGAGTCAGACATAGTGTCGATATACAACATGTTTGGCCCTTTTTCTATGTTATGTAGTGTATGCATTGTACCCTGATGTTGTCTAATGGATGGTCTCTTCCCAAGGCATTATCGCTTCTACATGGGTCGATTGGTTATCCTTGGACCCTGGGGGCACTAGAGCGATGATGGTAGGTGATTTGACTTATCACCAACAACCACTGTCAATACTCGTAATGCAGCAAGGTCTATGAGTAAAGTTGATGCGGATACTCGTGGACTTCTTGTCTTGTCCCTCTTGATGAGTAGGGTTGAATCCTCTATAATGCTTCTTGATGTTGTAGATTCTCTTGTGATGTTTGGATTCTATAGTGGAGCAGGTTCTGGCTGTCGCGGGTGGTCTTGGCCCTTTCCTGAGGTGTTGGGTGGCTATTGTTCTTTGGCCAGGTTGAAGGTGTTTGTTCGGCCACGCTTCTCTGTGGCATGCGGTATGTTGGTGGTCCTCGGTTTTTGGGTTACGACGACGAGGTGTTGCAGTGGTAGAGGTGCGAGGCTACATTGATGGTGCCAATTTCTTTGAGGCGTGGAGATGTGTGATGATCGGATAAAAATCTTATATGACTTTTGTCGGGCCGGTAGTGATGGAACTTGTGGTATCCACTTGCCACCTCCTCTCAGGCATACAGGGTGGATGGTGCGCCGACAAGCGAAGTTCAGTGGGAACTGGTCGTCTTCGGAGGTGCCAGTCGTTGGTTGAGACGCGATGTTGTTCTTGGTTAGGACATGCTCTTTTGCTTTGTAGTTTTGTTTGATCATTGGTGGCTGTCGTCGGACGTGTCCGAGCATGCCGAGCATGGTGATCGTGCTACGCTCGTCGTTTGCAGCGAATGGTAGTCTTTTTATACTTACAATTTTGTCTTGAATAAAGCTAGGACCTTGATAAGTCCCACATGTGTGGCACGAAGCAATTCCGCCCTGACGTTTTTTGATGACAACTTTACTTATCCGGGGATGGCAACTTTAGTTGTGAAGCATGGCAACTCTTTGTTTGAATGACAAGTTTTTGTTTCTTTTGGGTTTTGTTTTTTTCCGGATGACAATTTTAGTTGTAAAAATGTCAAGACGGTGTTACTTCGTGCCACACGTGTGGCATTTATCATTTGGGTAAGGGAAATCCTTCCGTTCAGCCGACGGATTACAACGTAGGCGTCGACCTTCTCTATCGAATGACACGCGTCCCTGTTTTCCAGCAACCGCTTATCCATCCTAGCCTTATCTCCTCACAAAGCAAACCGTCCACATATTTCTCCTCTCCCAGGCATTCTTCTTTCCTTCTGTTAATTTCTCACCACCCCAACCACCGCAAGGCAAGACTCCGGCACACCGTCGCTACTTCTACAACCCGTAGCAACACCTTTGTTGCAAGAAGGGCAACCACGCAACATGCACCACCACGGGCGGCCCCGGTGCTCTAGGCGCGTCTCTAGCTATCGCAGGACCAGATCCATGACATGGTGTTGTGAGTGTGTGCCACTTGTGGCCGCGGGGACAAATTTCCATAGCTTTCCTGGTGCAGGATTTTGCAACGGGAGGTTACTGAAACACGACAGATGTTGCAGGATGTCATACGTCATCCAACGACCGTTGCCAGAAAAAAAAAATCTGAACAAGACCTCAGTTGACAAAAAAACCACAACAAGATCTTGGTTGCAAATTTATTTATTTTTGCAACAAAACCTTTTTTTTTGCTAAAAAAAATTCATAATATGACCTGTGTTGGATCTTTGACTCCGCCTGATCCGATGTTTTGCAAGGCAGCGGGTCTTTTAAAAAGATTGGCCGGCCCACGCGTAAAAGTGCCCATGGATAAAGCTAGGGTACACTTTTTTTTAAGGCGAAGCTATGCTACACGCCTACACCTGGACATACTATTGAAAAAACTGGCCACGTTTTTTTTTTAACTCGACGGGCCACTCACTTGGCTCGATACACACTAGAAGGGGGCCCGGCGTTGGAGCGGACGTGGGGGCTGCCGATTGGGGGGCACCGGATGACGATGCTCTGCTCTGCTCCCCCGGCGGACTCGTCCCGTCCACCGACCGTCTTCCCCGAGCAAAGCTGCCAACGCCACCTGCCCACATCATGGGATGGTGGGGAAAAGGAAATCCACCGCCAAGCCAACCCCAACAAAACGTCCCCGTCCGTTGACAACGCCGACGCCCGGAGCCATGGCCCTCCTGCCGCTTCTGGGCTCCCCCTCCTTCCCGTTCCCGGCCTCGCGCCCCGCCCGCCCGTCCAGGTACTACCGCCGCCACCAGTAGCAGCAGCGCGAGCTCCTCCAGTTAGTTCCTTCGCTTCAAGTGTTGGATCGATGGATCCGCCGCGGCTAGATCAGGGCGGGTTGCGGTCGCTGCAATGTGTCCTGGCTTTTGGATTTTGGATTGGTGTTGCTGCATTCTGTTCTGTACATGATACTATGAATTTCACATTCAGCAAATGATGCTTATAGAGTTACAGGCAGGCGTGGGATTGGTCTCGGATTTCTGCTACTAACCCGTATATTTTGTTTCCTCTCCGATGCTTCTTCTTGGCAGGCGAAAATGTGGCCCTGCCGCGCGCATGAATTTCAGATGCTCCGCGGAAGAGAGAGCGCCGGTCAGGAACAGTGGGATATCCAAGCATGTCCTCTCGTGCCTTGCTGCGTCTCTCCTCTTCATCTCTCCACCTAGTCAGGTACTACCTGCATATACTAAATTGTCATCAGATCCAGTTCAAACAGTTCTGAATGATAACTCAGAGAGCAAATCTGCTTTGCCATTGCCAAACTGCCCATTTTAGCAACAAAGCTGCTATTCATATACAGAAAAAAAGAAACAGAGACAGTAAGGTTACCTTACCAGTTGAGACCTGCGACATGGTATCGATGCGCTCTTCTTGTTGACCAGGCTGTTCCTGCAGACACCTTTGCCCGGCCCAGCTTGTGCCAGGTTGCGGTGGTGGCCGCCATCGACAAAGGCGCCGTCCCTCTCAAATTCGACGGCCCTTCCGATGATGGGATGATGATGATGACCAAGGGCATGACCGCCAAGAACTTCGATCCCGTTCGCTACTCCGGCAGGTGGTTCGAGGTCGCATCGCTCAAACGCGGGTTCGCTGGTCAGGGACAGGAGGACTGCCATTGTACTCAGGTACTGGAATGACAGCAGCCTCATACTGAACAATCTGAATCTTTTTGTTGTTGTTGAGGAAGACAGAATATTATGTATTATGTCTGAAAAATAAATTGGCATCTCAGTATCGACCTGAATTATCATAAGCAAGCTATTTGCATCATATGATCGGAAAATTGCTGGTGCTGCAGGGAGTGTATACATTCGATGAGAAGGCGGGCGCAATCAAGGTGGAGACATTCTGTGTCCATGGTTCACCTGACGGATACATCACCGGTATCCGGGGGAAGGTGCAATGCCTGTCTCAAGAAGACATGGCTGGTGCCGAGACTGATCTCGAGAGGGAGGAGATGATCAGCAGCAAGTGCTTTCTGCGCTTCCCGACACTCCCATTCATACCCAAGCTACCCTATGATGTCCTGGCGACTGACTATGACAATTACGCCGTCGTGTCTGGAGCAAAGGACACCAGCTTTATTCAGGTGGGGAACTGAATTTCTTCGTACTATAAACTACTCATGTCTAACCATCTTGAGAATATATAGCCATCTTAATGTAGATTCTAGAGTGTAGTACTTTGTGCTGTTGAAATCACCTAACGTTCTGATGCACTTGTGATCTGAAAATAATCTGTCTGCCACTGAACCAGATATACTCAAGAACACCAAACCCGGGACCAGAGTTCATCGAGAAGTACAAGTCGTACGCCGCTGGCTTCGGCTACGATCTGAGCAAGATCAAGGACACGCCGCAGGACTGCGAGGTGTCCTCGGACCAGCTTGCGGAGATGATGTCCATGCCCGGCATGGACCAGGCCCTGACGAACCAGTTCCCGGACCTGAAGCTCAAGTCGTCGGTCGCGTTCGACCCGTTCACGAGCGTGACCCAGACCCTGAAGAAGCTCGCCGAAGTGTATTTCAAGTAAACACAAACCCATCTGCTGTTCCACTGATCGGTGTTTGCTTCTCCACGCGGAAGCTGCACTTTTGATGACAAATCTAAGTAGATCCCTTCAGTGGCTTCATCTAATTGCCCAAAAATCTATTGGAGGACCTAGTGCACATGATACATTCTCAAAACATCTCTCGTCTCTATTCCATCCCAAAGAAACGCACGAATTTTATTTTTGTTTACAAAAGATGTTCAGTATCTCTCACACTAAAAGTTTGTTGTTGAAATTATTTGTATATTCAAATTCCTTGTCACATGACCTTTAGAACAAGATCAATATTTAATATATTTCAATTACTTTAAAAATAACATGTTTCATATATTGCAAAAAATAGCATGTTTCACATATTTCAAAAAATGACCAGTCTTGGGATACATTTCAAACACGTTTAAATTTGATAGATTTAGTCATTTATTTCACTCAACCTTTTCAGTATGTGAAACTTCTTATTTGTCAAGCTGGGTACTTTAGTTTGTGAATCTGATATTTATGAAATATAACTGAAAATGAAATATGATATCTATGAACCTCCTTATTTCAATATTTTTGTGTTGTTGCTTATTTCATTCATTTCAATTTCACCTATATTTCACATATACCAGTGTGCTTAAACAAAATAAATTAATATTTTTAAATAAGTGAAGTTAGCATTTGAAAAAAAACTGAAACATTTCTTTCAATTGAAATGAGTGAAATTATTTTTTTAAAGGATTGAAATCAGGATTTTATGATGAATGAAATCCTTTCATAAATGAATAATTAAATTTTTTAATTGCATTTTTTAAACGATTGAAATCTATTTTTGAAATGAGTGAGTTTTTGAAATCTATGAAATATGTTTGTATAAATTGAGTGGAATCAAAAAAGTTCATTGAGTGAATATTTTTTGAATTAAGCCATATTTTTTAAGACGATTATAGAATGAGTGAATTCAACATTTCTTAAGAGAGAAATGAATTTTTTCAAAATGAGTGAAAAATGTTTTTCCAGATGTGTGATTTTTTTTGAAATGAGTGAAATCAGTGTTATAGCAATTGGTGAAATATAAATTTTGATATGAGGGAAATCAATTTTTTTAAATGAGTAAAATAAGTTTTCTTTAAATTGAGACAATATTTTTGAAATGAGTGAAATCTCTTTTTTGAAGTGAGTGAACCTTTTTTTTAAGAGAGTGATATCTATTTTCGAATGAGTGAAATTAGTTTTTGAAGTGAGTGAATTTTTTCATAAAATGAGAGAAATTGGGTTTTCAAAATGAGCGGAACATTTTTAGATGATTGCAATTACTTCCTCCGTCAGGAACTACTTGTCGTTCAAAATGGACGTATTAGCACTGAAATACATCTAGATACATCCATATCAGTGACAACTAATTCCGGATGGAGGTAGTATTACATTTGAAATAAATAATTTCACAAATATCATATATTTCAAATGAGTGTTTTTTTGTGAAATATAATTTTAAAATGGGTGAAATTAGTTTTTGAGATAAGTGAAATTTATTTTTGTAAAATAAGTGAAGTGTGCAGTTTGGATTGAGTGAAATCAATTTCTTTAAATGAGTGAAAATAGTTTCTTGATGTGAGTCAAATAAAATTTTCGGAATTGGGCGAAACTATTTTTTTAATAAGAGTAAAATATTCATAAAACTAGATAACTCCTCCCGCGTTGCTATGGACTTTTTTAGCAATGAACTTATAAAAAATAAATTTAGAATGTATGAGAATAGTACAACACTACCAAGATGTAAATGCAGGGTGGTTGCATGTTGTATTGTCTTGTGACATTCAAGTTCAATTACTTGTTGTTGAAAAATAAAATAAAAAATTTAATGATGTGGATGCCTTTCATGTTGTTTGATGATGTACAGGGCATGCATGCAGTAGAAAGTAGAAAGTCAAATGGTTACATGGGCACTTGATGATGTGGAGGGTGTGCATGTGGTGGAAACTGATTGATTGCATGCGCTTGATGATATGGATGACTGGCATGTGCATATAAATGGGAGGTGGCATGTGTAAGACATATGTGATGAGGTGGATAGGTTCCATGTTAAGATAAATAAGGTAGTAGGGATGAACTCCTTAGGTATATATAGGATGAGTGAAATCTTATTTATTAAATGAGTGACATATATTTTTTAAATGAGTGAAATATTTTCTATGGAATGAGTGAAATCTGCATTTCAAAATCACCGAAATCATTTTTAATGAGTTAATTTGTTTTTTGAAATGTGTGAAATCTACTTTTGAATTGATGAGTGAAATTTGATGAATTTAAAATGAGTGAAATCTGAATAAAGTGAAAGCATTAGTGAGTGTAATTTTTCTGAAGTGAGTGAAATTGCTTTTTTGAAAGAGGATTTTTTTGAACTATGAAAATTGACTTTTTTTAAATGAGTGAAATGATTCTAATCGTATTTTCTATTAAACAAGTGAGATTGTGTTTCGGAAATGAGTGGACCATGTTTTTTAAACATGTGAAATCATCCTTTTTCAATATTTATTTTTCATAAATATCTTATTTTTAGATGAGTGTAATGTTTTTAAATGAGTGAAATCTGTTTGTGAATAGAGTGAAATTTGTTCACTGAAATGAGTGAAATCGATCTTTTAAGTTAGTAAAATCTATTTTTTCAAACGAGTGAAGTCAATTTTTTATAATGAATAAAAACCATTTATTTTATATGAGTCTTTGGAATGAAATAGGTTTTTAAATTGAGTGAAATTTGTTTTAATAAAATGAGTGAAGTCCGTAATTTGAATAATCAGAATTTCGCACTACAAACTATTCTTGTCTAACCATCTCGCGAATATATTGCCATCTTAATGTAGATTCTAGCTAGTGTATATTTTTTTTTGCGAGGGTAAAAGGATTTTATTCCAGAGCAATAGGGATACAATCAAGTGGCACAAGTTCCTCCACACAGGGTGGACTCCTACCTAGTCATACAACAGTAGTACTCTCCGTACGAGTATAGAACGCCAGCCGATCTGCTACCCTATTTTGATCACGTTTAACCTTCGAAGGAATAAACTCCCTTTCACCCATAAGACGATGGATCTCAGCAACTAAATGTTCATAAGCGGAGCAGGAGAGACTGTCTCCTTCCAACGTCCGCAAAGCTTCCGAGGAGTCGGACTGAACAATAACCGGCCGCTCCGAGAGTGTTGAATAGCCAAGGCCATGCCTTGCATTAAGACATGTACCTCGACCTCCAGAGCGTTATTGCAATTGAAGATGCATTTATAAGCTGCAAAAATAACACTCCCATGGGACTGCCGTAGAATCATACCCGCGGCCGCCGACCCGTCTGAGCTATCAAAAGCTCCATCTACTAATAAGGCCACTCGCCCCACTGGTGGCTTCGGCCAGGGTTGAGGTATACAGCTTCAGGTTGCAGTTTCACCGGGGCTTCCTCCCTCGTTGGCATCTTTCCTTTCATGATCTCCTCGGTGGTGAATTTCCTAGCCTGGTGCAGAGAGGACATGTAGCTCTGTAAGTACTCCGTTGTCACCTCCACAGATGGGACTGCTTTACCATGAGTCAAATCCGACCGCAAGGGCCATATCCTCGAAATTAACATGATGATACAATCTCGCATGTGATCATGACAATGCAACAGAAGATTTAGCAGCCATTCATTGCCGGAATCCTGTAGTAACGCTGGGTCAGGGAGCTCCCAAACCTGGCGCATCGCCATCCACACCCGACGAGCATGCACGCAGGTCACCAACGCGTGGAAGCTCGACTCTTTCTCCGTTCCACAGAGAGGACATGTATTGCGCGCCGCAATATGCCGATATTTCTTGCATCCATTTGTTGCTAGTGCTCCGGTCACAGGTTTCCAAGCAAGGATATGCATCTTAAGGGGAACCTTGGCCTCCCAGACCCTTCGCCAGATCGGACGCTGGCCATCCGGCGAGGCACTTGACGCGCCTAACCCCGTGTGCATATGAGCAGTCGCTAGCCGGTACGCACTCTTCACAGCAAACCTTCCACGCTTCTCCGGGAACCATGCGAGAAAGTCTTGTCCCCTTCTAGGAGATGTTCAAAATTTCTCGGACATCCATATCCCAGAAGTATTGTCGGAGACGTTGTACATTCCAGGCGCCGGACTCCTCGAGAAAATCTGCCACCCAGTTATACCTGCAAGTACCCTTCGGGGTGATAGGTTTAAAGTCATAACCCCTCAAAATCCATGCATCTCTCCAAGTTTTAATCAAAGACCCGTCACCTACTCTCCATATCAGCCCCTTCTTGAGCAGCTCCAAGCCATGTGTGATGCCTCTCCACACTGCTGATGATGATGTAGGGAACACTGTGTCCAACAAGTTCCCGTTAGGATAATACTTTGCCCGAAGCAAGCGGGCACATAGGCTATCGGGGCTGTCCAATAATCTCCATGCTTGTTTAGCAAGCAATGCTTGGTTAAAAGCTCTCCTATCTCGAAACCCCATACCCCCACTATCCTTGGGTAGCACCATTTTTCCCAACTGAGCCATGCCATCTTCCTTTTTCCATTCTCCACACCCCAGCAATATTGTCTCATCATCCGTGTGAGATCATCACAAACCGAAGCAGGAAGATGGAAAACACTCATGACATAGGTTGGTATTGCTTGCGCAACTGCCTTTAATAAGATCTCCTTGTTGCCCGACGATACATACTGCTCGCTCCAATCAACAAGTCTCTTCCGTAATCTCTCTTGGATAGTCTCAAACTGTCCTTTATGCATTCTTCCTTCTCGGACCGGTAAGCCCAAGTATTTAGGCTCAAAAACCTGCTGAGTAATATCCAGGATATGTTTCACTTCGTCCGCCACCGACTGCATGCAGTTATATGAGAACAGGATGGAACACTTCCCTGGGTTAATAAGTTGACCCGTCGCTGAGGTATATGTGTTTAGCAAACCTTTGACAACGCTTGCTTGCTGGGTTGACATTTCAAAGAGTAACATGGTATCATCCGCAAGCAACAGATGAGAAATCACCGGTGCACCCCGGCAGATTGATACCCCTCTCAACTCCCCATTGTTAACTGAATTTGTGATAAGAGAGTATAGAGCATCAGCAACAAATAGGAACAAGAAGGGGGACAGTGGATCACCTTGCCTCAAACCCCTAGATGGGGTAAATGACTCTAGTATCCTCCCGTAGAACTTCACCGAATATTTCACCGATTTAACACACGCCATAATCCAAGCGATCCACTCCAAAGAAAAGCCCCATTTAATCAGGGCTTGCTCCAAAAAATCCCAATATACACGATCATAAGCCTTTGAGAGATCCAATTTGTAAGCACACGCTGCCGGTCTGGTCTGCTTCAGCGAGTGTATATGATGTATGCACTCAAAGGCAATGATAGAATTATCAGAAATCAAACGTCCTGGAATAAAGGCACTCTAATTTTCAGAAATTAAATCTCCAAGTATAGGCCAAAGCCGGTTGACAAGACACTTCGAAACAATTTTGTATAACACATTACATAAGCTAATCGGTCTAAATTCCTTGAGCTCCTTTGGGTGTGGAACTTTCGGAATAAGAATGATAGCTGTATCATTTACCCCGTCCAGCATTATTCCTGACTTAAAGAAGTCCAAAACTGCAGCCACAATCTCTGTCTTCAACATCGCCCAGTTTCTCTGGTAAAACCTAGCTGGCAGCCCATCAGTACCTGACGCCTTGATAGGGCCAATTTGAAAGAGTGCAGTAGAAATCTCCTCTTCTGAAAAGGGAGCACAAAGTGCATCGATCATTGCTTGGGTGACTTTAGGTACAATACCCCCCAACACCACCTCCGGCGAAAGCATCGGATCTTTGGTATATACCTCCTTGAAATATGAGGTCGCCATACGTTCCATATCAGACGGGACGGTACACCATGAGCCATTCTCTCGGCGGAGGCGCTGAATAAAGTTTCAATGTGCATGCCAAACTGCTCGCAGATGAAGATATGCCGTGTTCCTCTCCCCCTCTAGCCACGTAATCCCGAAGCTGGAGGTCCGCGAGTTCTCCTCGAAGTTTCTCATTCTCCGAAGAAACATGTGCCCGAAGTTTTGCTTGCTCCAGGATCACAGCTCAGTCATCATTTCTTTGAGGGCGTCCCGCACCGCCCCCAAATTCGCAGCTGGCTTACTCCTTCTCCATCTGCTCTCAATCACTGTCGGTAGCGCAGGAGCCCGCTCCCACATGATCTCATACCGCGGCGACACCTAGCTAGTGTATACTTTGTGTTGTTGAAGTCACCTAACTATCTGGTGCACTCGTGTTCTCAAAATAATCTTTGCCTGGCACTGAATCAGATATACTCGAGAACACCAAATCCCGGACCGGAGTTCATCGAGAAGTACAAAGTCATATGCCGCCGACTTCGGCTACGACCCGAGCAAGATCAAGGACACGCCGCAGGACCAGCTTGCGCAGATGATGTCCATGCCCGGGATGGACGAGGCCCTGACGAAGCAGTTCCCGGACCTGAAGCTCAAGTCTTCGGTCGGGTTCGACCCGTTCACCAGCGTCACCCAGACCCTGAAGACGCGCCGAAGTGTATTTCAAGTAGAGAAGAGAAGAGCGCTCCCGCGACCCGCGCCCCGTGCTAGGGTTCCTTCCCGCCGCCGCCGGCCTCCCTCGCCCCCTCCCGCCGGCGCCGGCCACCTCGCGCGCCCCCCCTCTGCCCCTCCCCCTCCTCCTCCCCCGGCGCTCCTGTCGCCCCCCGAGGCGGCGGAGCGCCCCCCTGCCCTCCCCCCGTCTCGGTCCTCCTCCTCCCTCTTCCCCCTT